>NC_081558.1:83900196-84200196 GCF_022355385.1 Mustela nigripes | reverse complement strand
TGTCATCAGAAAGATGCACATGTGATATATTTGGAGTTGTTAATTAGTTCATTCTCTACTGTCCACTGATGTTTGTCTCCATCAGTTGCTGGCCTGCTGAAGACTCAAGGTGTCTTTGTTTTGGTTTTAGACCAATGTGTTCCTTGTCCACCTGCCTCATAGGCTCCCAGATGAGCTTGTGAAAAAAATGTGTATTTCTGTGCCCAGTCCCAACCCTACTAAATCAGAACCTCTTGGCAAGTAGAATTTTGAAATCTACACTTTAACCTGTTTCTTTCTTTCTTTCTTTCTTTCTTTTTAAGATTTTATTTATTTATGTGACAGAGATCACAAGTAGGCAGAGAGAGAGGAAGGGAAGCAGGCTCCCTGCTGAGCAGAAAGCCCGATGCAGGGCTGGATCCCAGAACCCTGGGATCACGACCTGAGCCAAAGGCAGAGGCTTTAACCCACTGAGCCAGCCAGGCCCTCCTAACCTGTTTCTTAAATGACTCTCCACTGTTTAGGAGTGACTATTAAAGATTTAAAAGCAAGAAAGACAAGTGTGCATGTTTACAAGATGGAAAGGAAGAAAAAAACAGGTAGCATAGGGAGACATTTTAGAGAATCAGATTTTTTTCGAAGAAGCAAAAAGTATACCGTAAAACCGTGTGCGTGTGTGTGTGTGTGTGTGTGTGTTCACAACTAATTTCTGTATTTCATCCTTTATCCAGGCTCTGCTGAACTGATTTCTCCTTACTTCCTGATTTTTTCCCCATTTAGTCTGTTTTAATACCTTTGCCACAGAGGAGAGGGAAAACAAGGAAAAAGAATAGGTGAAAGTAGGAATTTAATATGCCCTTAAAAGTAATTTAACATTTTTAAAGTGTATCTATTCTGACCTTTTTAAGGCTGTTAACTGGCATTATCCTATAGTATATTATACTATACAAAACAGTTTGTGTTTTGTATAGTATCAGATGTTGGGAAGTAAAAGTGTAGTTAGAATTATTTTTCAAACCTCAATCAACATTATTTACTCTATTAAATTGATGTACTTATTTCTGTGATTATTTTAAAGGAAGAGCACATACAAAGGTTACAAGTCACGTCCTAAGCATGGAAGAAGAAACATGAAGTTGTCAAGTACACCTTCTGCTTAACCTTGCCCTCCTGTGACTTCAATACCTCTTCTGCTTTCCCTGCTGTAACAGGAAACTATAGGGATTTTTAAAACTTTGGATACATTGAATCTTCAGAAAACTGCTTCTGATAAAGTAAAAAGGTTTTACTGTCACCAAATTTCAGTCACAGTAGCAGTCTTAAATTTGCTCTTGGCCCACCTTCTGACACTAGGGAGAAATAGTGGTTTTGTGACCACCGTGTTGACGATGTCCCTGGTCCCCCAACTTCTAGGTTCACATTTACTTGCCAGTCTGTTAGGATTAAAACCTGAAATTAGGTAGTTATTTTAGTTTAGAATTCTTGGGATTCTCATAATCATCATTAGGGAGATTCTTGTTTTGCTCAGAGAGTTATAGTTATAACTCTCAGCAGTTGGAATGATAGCCATTGTTATGAACTGCAGGGCAGACAGAGGGCGTTGGGCCCAATGGAAGGCTCAGCCTATGCACCGCCTCCTGACCACCATACAGAAAGTCTCCCCCAGCAGACGGGCTGGGGCTGTTACACCCACACGGTGACTTGGGAGGCCGTGACAAATGGAACTCAAGACATCAGCAGGGTAGGGAATTTGGGAGCTGGTCCTCCAGTGACTTGAGAAAAGAGATGTTCTCAAGGTGAATAATATGCTTACTCACCAGAAGAAGAAACATCAGTCTGGGTTTAGAACATTCGAGAAAATGTCTGCTGCGACGGCGAGGCCAAAATTCAGGCATGGTAAGACAAGGTTATGTGTAACAATTCTGTTTAAAAGGCAGGGGGATGGGTTCCAGTCAAGTTGGATGGAGCCTAAGAATGATGAAGAGCTTGTACAGTTTGCTTTAGGTGAAGCTGTCACTCTCCCTGCAGAGGCAAACTCTCTGTTACCCCAGCCTGACACCCAGCACTCCTCCATGGGCAGCTTTAGCATCATTTCCAAGTGACCTCAAACATACTCATTCCCCAAAGGCCTGCGCACAGGCAAGAGGCCCCCCGGGCTGCCGGGGGCGTTGCTGAAAGGTAGGCCCAAGCCCACTGCTTGGACTCTTAGTAATCTGAGCATGTCATCCTGTGAGGGGTTTAGTTAGGGCAACACAAAACGTCAGTCTCTCATCTGGAGCTCTGGTAGCCTCTCTTTAAGCACTAAAACTTTAAAGTTTGTTGGGGCTTTCTCCTTTGCCTTTAAGAAAATTAGAACAACATTTTTGTCTTCGTGTTATTTTAGGACAATGGTAACAATAATCCTAAAAGTGCCCTGTCTTATTGGAAAAATATAGAAATGCCAACTCTCTTTTTAGATATTGTATGCACATACACAATCTCTCAAACAGACACTCTCACAGACACATTCCCTCACGCACACTTCCATACACACTCATACACTATGATCTCTCACACACATTCTCTCACACTGTCTCACAGTCTCTCATGCACTCTCTCTCTCTCTCTCTCTCTCACACACACACACACACACACTGTCTCACACATTCACATACATACACCTTCTCATGTATACTCTCACACACACAGACTCACACAGTCTCTCTCTGTTGCATGTACACATACACAATCAGCCGTAATATCAGCGGTAATATGTATTTCACCTTGTTTCCAGGGAACCCTATTTTTTGTCCTCTCTTCTGAGAGGCGAGGGCAGGAGGAGATGGGGCTAAGAACGCACGTTTGCCGAAGTGATGAGAACTGGGACTGTGGGAAGGGCAACGGGAAAGAACACACCTTGTACCGGCATTCTATGCTGGGTTAATGAACCATAGGCTTGTTTCCCTTCCCAAAACCAAAGGGGGGCCAAGGAACCGATGACGAGTGATAGGCGCTACCCGTATCAGGACACCGAGTTCTGTGCCCCCTTCCACTGTGACCTTTGTTATGGCTCTCAGCAGATCGTTTCAGCAATCTGTGCTTTCAGTTTTCTCATCTGTAAAATGTGTTTAATCCTATTGACTTGTTTCCCAGGGAGGTAATGTGATATATTAATATTTGCAAAGCACTTGGAGATCTGACGATAAAAGGTGCATTATACTAAATAGTGTTCGCTTCTCTCCTTGTCCCCCACTCCTCCCAGATAATCTATTCCCCTGTCGTATGCATATTTTTGCCAAGTTCATGTAAATGATTCCAGGCTGCATCAAGAAAAATTAATGCTTGTGATATTTTTCAAGAAGAACCTGACAAAATCACTACAAAAATAAAAAATCAGAAGAGTAATTGTGACATACAGAGAAAGTTACAGTTTTAAAAAGTCCATAAGAAAACAGATTTCAGTTCTGGGCTCATAGAGAGTTATCATAAGCAACAGTAACAATGATTATAAAAATGAAGAAAAATACATTGACAGTGTCATTGGAAAACAATGGTGTTAAGAGGCTTTTTACACACATTTTACACTGTGTGTATATCCAAAATGGGTTTTAAATATTAAGAGGATTGTTTTTCAAGGTATTAAATGCACAAAGAGCAAGAATGAAAAATATGAGGAGTTGGCAGATAGAACCCAGCCCAGAGAAATTTTCTGGCTACGTATGAACAGCAGTGGGACCCAGAACTGGTTCTGTCTCTCTGGGCTTTCAGAAGTTCAAATATCCTTAAATAATATTTTTTCCTTTTGCATACGTTCAACCTAGAAAGTTTTCCTCGATTTTCCCTCTCTTGCGGCTTCTCTCTTTATCCATGGAGTTCTGATATTGAAAGTGAACTGCATTTGATTGCTATCAGTTTGGTTGGCAAAAGTTTGGGTGACACAGTTCCTCTTTCTTGAAGCCCAGTGGCATCATTCTGCCTCTCCCTCACCTCCCACTCCAAACCAGTTCCTCATCTCATCTTCCGGATTTTAGTTACCGTGACCTTCATTTTCCTAGTCACCCCCACTTGAAATCACAGCCTTCTCAGACCTCACCATGACGCTGCCCAGAGCACTTAACACGTCACTAGACTCCTTAAATTAGCATGTGTTTCACCCAATGCTTCTCAGAACGCAACACAAACACAAGCCGCTGGGGATCTTGCTTGAACGCAGATTCTGGCTCTGTGAGTCTTGGGTGGGGCTGAGGTCCTGCATTTCTCAGGAGCACACTGCTCATGAGGGCTAATCATGGTACTGGTACATGGATCGCATTATCAGTGGCAAAGTTATAACCTGGGTCTTCAGGCAAGAGAATGGTTTATGTTGATGTAATTCTCTCTTTCTGCCCCTTTTTTTTTACAGAAATGCCCAGCCCAAACAGGAATGCATTGATGATCCTGAGCATTTCATGCTCTGGGTTAAATTTTTTAAATAAGAAACGATATAAGATACAAACTCCAAACAATTGGGGAACAAAGGAAACTTCTTTATCTGTCATCATCTCCTCTCTGACAGATGTTTGTTTTGTCATAATTTTTTTCCTTTAACTAGTATTTTTTGAGGGTTCACTATGTGTGAGACACTGAAATAAACTCGGGGATTGAAAAAAAAAATGAAATGATTTCCCACCAACAGCTTGCAATCTTACCTAGGAAAGAGCCAAGTAAGCAAAAAAACAAAAACCAAAAAACAAAAACCAGTGAAGTTAGATATTTTCCTGTGCCTAGAATGTTATTCTCACTGTTTTGAACTCCATTTCCCACCTCAAAACCTTCATTGCCACACACACTTTTTTTTTTTTTTTTTGAGAGAGAGAGAGAAAGAGAGAGAGAGAGCGCGAACGAGTGAGCCCGCGAGCAGGGGGACAGGCAGAGGGAGAGGGAGAGTCTTAAGTGGACTCTGTGTGGTGCTCGACCTCATGACTCTGGGATCATGACCTGAGCCTAAATTAAGTGTGGGACACTTTACCGACTGAGTCACCCGGGCTCCCCACCACACACACACTTGAAATGATAGCAATACTAAATTATATTCTGTAACACTCTAATGTAAGTCATAACTGTAATCCTTAGAATTGTGGCACTACCAGTGCTGCAATTTCTATACATTTTCAAAAATTGTGTTTGATAATTATTTTAATGAAAAAGGCTATGATTTTGAGTCTGAATTGTTTTCAGGCCTGAAAATTCATAAACAAAAAGGACTTTAAATATATGGTGGAAAACATATAATTCCCTGAGAAAATGTGGTGAGTAAAACGCAACACTACCAGTCCTAGTATTAATATTATTTTAATGTAAGATGACTGGTGATTGGTTCACCGAGTCATCATCATCCCAGTCCCTGCTGTCACATGGAGAGTCCTGGAGGAGCTGAAGGCAGTGTAGGGGACACTAAGACAGGAGGGAAAAATCTGTCAGGCAGCTCCATCTTGGGAAGGGTGGATACAGAGTACAGATCCCAGGCAACCCCAAATCATCTTGGCTTAATTTCTTCAGAGTAGGATGCTAACGTAGGCATTTAGTACCCAGAAAATTCCTGGAATTTCAGTTGTTGTTCGGGACATTTTTTATAGCTCCAAGATCCCCAAGACCGTTCATAAGAAACATCTCCATTGATACTTAATCAACCACCTGTTGGTGCTGTCACCAGAACCAGTACAATTTGAGATCCTGTGGCCAGAAACTGCAGATTGCAACAGGAATTTGTAGATGGCCTTGCTGGTTTCTTTCACACTAAAATGGTGCTCCCACATGTTTTATACACTTACGAGTTTCCTCCACTTGTTTCCAGGAAGCTTGTTACCCTCTACTGATAGCATTTCTCTTTCTACCTTATCAGCCCAGGGCTCATTCATTTTATCTCCTTTTCAAATTTGTTGTGATAAAACTCAGAGCCACTCAAATGAAAGTAGGTTGATTACTGTTAATTCCTGATCAAGACAACGCAGTATCTGACAGCAATCTGCTAATACACCTCACTAGCCCATTGTAAATCATAATAAAATATAAAACTGTGTTTATAATGTGCGAGGCATTATTCTAAATGTTCTGTGTGAACTGACTTATTTGATCTTTACAGAAACCTTATGAGTTCTTTCCTACTATCATTCATATGTTACAAATGAAGAATGTAAGGTGCAGAGAGGTTAAGAAACTTGCTAAAGGTCACACAGCACTCAAATGTCAGAACTACGATTCGAACCTATACAGTCGAGCTTTGGAATTCATCTCTATTGCCCTTCAGTCATGAAGGTTCTCACATGCCCTACAAGGTTCTGTTCAGATATTATTCCAGAAACAACAGTGAGCTACTGCAAGATTTTCAGAGAGGGTTGTGATCAGATTAAATACCTGAAAAAGAGGGAGAGGAGTTAGAAGATGCAAGACATAGAGACGTCAAGGTAGAATCAGTAGGGCTTGTTGATGGAATGAAAATGTCAGGAAGCTGAAATTAGCATTCTTTTGTTCTTCTTTGTGAAAACTGTGGTTCCCTTTCTCCTTTAAATGTGTACCTGAATCTCCTTCCAGATATTTGTTTTGCCTTGTTTCTGGAGATGTTCCATGATTCAAAAATATAGAAGAATACCTTTTCAAATGTTTGTAACCAACCTTGTGATGTCTGTTTATTTGAGGCTAAGGGTCTCCTTTTCCAGAGGATCCCCAAATAAGTTCTGGAACACCTGTGTGGGGGGGCGCTTGGGAGCATACTCATAATAAAACATAATATTAATTTGCTAATATTAATAATATACATAGTAGTAGTATTCATGCTATTGGTAGTATTAGCCTAGTTATTAATCAGATCATAGCATTAATGACCAAACTTAAAAAAGAAAGGACTGAGATCCCAAGCAGTTGAGTGAGCTAGTCACAATTGTGAAAGAAGACACTGGCATAACTAGGTTAAAAATTGATGAACAGAAGCCTGACTCCTGTTCCCCATATATGAAACAATGAATTGTAATAAAAGAACTCTTAATCACTGCCTGAATAATGACATCTTCAACAATACTGTTAATTGCAAAACAACTTCCATGTGTTTGCACATAGCTGTTCATCTAAACGGCAAGGTTTACATCATTTTTCGTTTAGCTTCACGTTCCCATCATCCTTTACTTCATTCATTCACAGAGTAGGTATTTCTGAAACCCTTGTGCTATTCCAAGGCACTGCATTAAGTACTAGAAACAAGAAATGAGTAAGTCACCTTCCTTCACATAAGGAAGTCAAAACCTTCAGTGTTTGTTTTACATATTAGGTTTCTCAGTTTCCATTTCCTCTTCTTTCTGTCTCCTTAAAGTCAGCCCCAAGTGCTTATGACAATTGGCCCACCTCGTTCATTCATTCATTCATTCATTCATTCAGCAAATATTTAGGGAGAGCTCACTATATGTTAGGGGATAAAGTGATGAATGGGATAAAGTGATGAATGAGATAGCCTCTCTCTAACATCCCTTAAATTTTGTAGTAGAATGCACAGTTTACAAACAAACAAATAAATAATTACAATAATAAACACTATGAGAGAAACAAGCACGAGTGAGATAATTACAGAGTGGGGGACCAATTTCAGAAAGGATGGCTAGTGAGACCCCATTGAGGAGGTGACATTTATCCTGAAATCTGGGATATGAGAAAGAACTATCCACGTGAAGAGTGTAAAAATCATTGTAGTAAAATAACAGAACATAAAGACCTAGAGACAGGAAAGAACCAGGAGATTTTCTAAACAGAAAAGAGATATAATCTGATTTTGGTTTTGAGGCGATAGTTTTGGCTGCTACAATATCATAGATGGGAGGGAGGTAAGACTGGCAACCAGGAAATTCTTGCATGGTCAGGAGATAGTTCTGATCAGAACCAGGCAAGAGGTGGCTGTCAGGGTACCGCGGAAGGAAATGGAAAGGAGCTGGAAGACGCAAGGTCGGTGATGGCGGTAGAACCAAGAGAACTTGTGGGTGGATTGAAAATGGCAAGGATGTGAAGTGAGCAGTCCAGAGTAATTTCCAAGTTTCCAGCTTGCAAAACTGGATGATCATTACTGCCATTGACTGAATTGGGGAATCCTGGGTGTCGGGAGGCAGGTTTGGGGAAGGGGATCAAAAATCCAAAGCAAAGGAAGAAAACAGCTTAAAAGCATTCCTCATATTCATAATTTAGAAATTCAATATGATATATAGACTGAAATGAGTAGAGCAGTGTCTTGGGAAGGATATTTTGATCTCATTCTAAAAGTAAGATGCTTGCGTAGTATAGAAAACATCTCGTAGTCCAGGACAACAACGTCACAGAATAGGTTGGTCGGAATGTAACTCTTCTGATGCTACATTCCTCCCAAGGGATCAGGTAGCCACTGTTTGAACAGGCACAGTTAACAGAGGGTACAAGGTAACAGTAATAGCCAATTCTTACATGGCACGTAATATGTGTCAGGCACTCTTGTAAGGAGGAAACATAAACAAGGTCTGCTTGTTAGCCACTTCTAGACTCAGCAGGAATCAGCTTCCCATTCTCCATATTTATTAATCATTGGCCCCCTTCAGATCCTGGTGCCAAAAGAGAATATTAGCAGGGGAAATTGTAGGATTTGGAAGGTGACCTTGTTCTTCCATATTGCAGGGGTTTTTCCTTATTGATCAGTGACGAGTTTGGATGAAATGAATTCCTTCCGGTTCTAAACCTTCACAGCTCCCAAAATATGTACCTTTACTTGTAAATGGACACAGGATTGTGCATAAGCTATGAGAGGATCAAACTGGGAAAGGACAAAAGTGATCCAGCCTTACACTCCTATAAATGAAATGTTATATTTAAGCTTATAACAATTAACAGAATCCTTAGTCTTTTTAAAGAACAGAAGTCCCGTTCATCTCTGTATTCATTTTGTACAATTCTGAGGGGTTTGTTGTTGTTGTTGTTGTTTTTTCCACAATCCAGCTTAAATACATTGCCTCCTATTACACAAGATATTTTTCAGGAATCCATGTGCTGAATATCTTCTTGAGTCCTCAGAAAACTTTAACTCTGCAGACAAAAATGTGTATTTTCTGTACCTGTTTCAAGTGCCATGCCCTCATTGAGTGGTATTCCAGGAAAACAACTGATGGAGAAGAGAGAAGATAGAAACTAGCCAGGATGTCACAAAGTGAAGGTAGGGAAAATGAGTGTTCTTCCACTTCCTCACCCATCCATCCTCTTCCAAACTTCATCAAGAACAAAGGAGACACATCATAATGATAGCCATATTACCCTAGTGTCTGGAGATCTAACATGGGAATGGCAAATTAATGCCATAATTTACGTCACTAATGAGAAATCTGAAAGATGATGTACCAATAACTCCACAAGGCCCTCTCTACCCCATTTGCTGGTGGTGAGGACATAAATAATGTATCTTCAAACCCAGTCCTCATTGAGTTTGTGATGGCTCAGAGACAGGGTGGAATTGACCCCATAGGTGGCTCTTTCCATCATGGGTCAATGGAGTGGAACTCTAACAGTAATGCAACATGTTTCCCTTTTTGACTTTACTGCCAGGGCCCTCAAGGTCCAACTCCAACCGGCAAGTCATGGTAGGTGTCCAATAACACTTATGCCTTTACTCTAAATACTTCTATTTTATTTATGATTGTTTATTAATGGACACTAACTATTCCCTAATCATTTTGCTGAATTAATTGCTATTCTCCATTTAGTCTGGAAAATATTCTGAATGATGTCCTTTCTTATGAGCCTCTGAGTTTATGTTCCCATCAATTGAACAGAATGTTTACCAGGAGACAGTTGTGTCTGATCCTATGCTTAGTTTATCCCAGTTGTGTTATAGCAATTATTATAATACAAATTTTAATTAAATATTTCATAAAGTTTGAAATATTAGTGCAAAAAGAAATACAATCATTTATATGAAAACAAAGTTGTATCCTTTGGAAAGATTCAATAACATTAGGTTGCTAAAAATAATGAAGTGAAATTAGGCATCAGTGAAGCAAGTGGAAATGCTTGAGGAGAAAATCAGTTATCTAAAAGAATTCCACATTCTGATTGTTTTGAAACTATCTTTAAGCTCTTCCTTCTTTTCAAGGAAAGCAAAACTTGAGACTGCAGATAGTGGTGGATTACAAGTGGAGTCATATATTCAAAGAAAAGATTTTTATCTTATATCCAAATATAGTCAATGAATGTATATTTATTTATATATTTAAGGTAAAAGGAAATGATCAAGGTATATAGCTTTCATTTATAATGTCATAAATTAATTGACCCTCTTTCAAAATAACCAACTATTATATCGGATAAGGGAATATCTACTGTAAAAGTCAAATTTAATCAATTGGTGAGTAGAAGAGTTTTAAATCTAAAAATATATGAAAGAAATACAAATTAATACTTAAGTGCTTAATGAGTCCAATGTCATTACTTGAATTTGGCTCAATTATCCTGGTAACAAAGTGATGAGATGAGTAGGGAACACACATACTCACTTACCCTGGGATTCCTTTAGAGAAGAGCTGTCCTGCTATAGTTAACACAAGGTCATACAGCGTATGGATGGATCATAAGACAACCTCAGAGTTACATCCTAGGACACCCTTGGAGAATGTTCTCAGCAAGTTGCTATGGTAACAGATGATCTTGAGCTCTGGAGTCAGCCAGGCATAGGTCTCATGGCCCAACTCCATCACTGACCAATGTGTGAGCTTGGACAAGTCATTTAACCCTTTGGAGCCTTGGCTTCCTTATCTGTAAAATGGCATTAATCTGCAAGTTTCTGGCAGGGTAGCAGTCTTCACACACTTAAGAAAAGAATCCTCCCACTCTTCCCTGGTTTTTCTCAATGCAAAAATTAGCATTTGGGGTTATTGAATAGATGTGCAAAACATACGGGCTCTCACCTTTTTGCTCTGTTGTTGCTTAACATCAGAGCTTTCATTAGTTTACTCCTTCCCCATAAACATTACATTAAGGAAAGTCATCAGCTATTGACCCTTTGGTACGTCACAGTATAAGACTGTGGAATGACACAAAGATATCTCTAGACAACGGTTGCTTTGATCCATTCACATGATGTTGCAAAAACTCTTAGCTTATCCACTGGGTCAGACAAGAGATGGCAGAGGACTTCTGCTCTTATTCTCTAAGTCTACATAAATAAATGTAGTAAACTGAGGCACACATTCCCCTGAGAGTCTTAAGCTCAGCCTGAGTATCTGTAATTACCAGGCAATATTTCAAAGTCTTGGTCTTGAAATTTCTAAGAATTCCATTTTCACCCACCGCCTTCTTTAAAATGAAATGAGAATGAGTTGAGAATTGTAAGTGAAGAAAGGTTTTTAAAAGACCCATCTATAGGACTTCATGGGGCATGTGTTCTCTGGGCTGCTGTGGTAAATCTAGGCCAGTAAACTGCTTCAAGTACCTGACAAATTCCACTGTTGCTTTCTTTTCCTTTTTTTCCCCATGAAGTTTAAAATAAACAATTAACCTATTTCCAACACAGTGTTTGGTATTGATTTAATTTAGCATGTGTTATTCATCTGCATGCCTCACAACGGTTGCTTAATTGTCTAAATCTTCCCGTGTAGAGTGCTGCCTATGGAACCTCTTTCCACAGAACACTCTTAGCACAGTGTGGCTTACTATTTCCATAACATCTGTCTTTTCTATTAAAGAGCAGATTAACAATTATGCTTCTATAAAGGGGTGTGTGTGTGCGTGCGTGTGCATGTGTATGCACAAGCGTGTGTGCTTGTGTGTTTGTGTGTGTGTTTAGGGGAGGTTGGGCCAAAAGTCATCTCTTCTACCATTGGCTTTCTGGTACAATAGTTTGCAGTCCTATCATGGGGTCAAAGATTTTGCTCATACCCATGATGCCACTGGCAGGATTGCCCTTTTCTTCTGCCTAGTGTGACACAGAATGCCACATTATTTCCATTAAACATGATTGTCTGCAGAGGAGACAACATATGCAACCCCCTCCTTCTGCTACCACTCCCCACGTCTCTCCCTCTCTCTTTCACACACACACACACGCATGCACATATGCACACAGAGCTCCTTTCAATTGTGTTAAGCAGTAAAGCAGAAGGATTTTTTAAATTAGTGTTTTGTTTTGGCAGTGGTTGCTGATGTGTTCATGTAATACAGTTTTAATCAAATCCCCAAAGCTGAAGACCTTTCAACGTATCTTAGGCTACACTGTGCAAGGCTTATTCCACTTGAAGTGGCCACCAGGGAGGCACAATTAGCTGTTCCCATGGAGAAGTTTGTTATAGTAATAAATAATAAGTAGCATAGGTAGCGATGGAATCAATTAAAGATATTTTTGACCATCTAATGGTTTATGGGAATGCTAAATAATTGACGACAAGTTTTTGACTATGTTTTCCATCTGCATGTCTCCTTGTAACTAAACCTTGACCATGCACATAGGACGGTATCTGAGGTCACTACTTTTTCTTTCTTAAAGCTGCATTGTCAAGGGTGCTGTAGGAAAGGCAGTTGCAGCCCTTACATAAGCAAGCTGATTTTGAGAGGGTTAAAACTCTGCTGTAAATATTTGCTGCAGGCGGAAATCTAACATATGAAGCCGGAGAACAAATTGTGTTATCAGTTTCAAAAACAATCTGTTTCGCCATTCATTTATTTATTTTTTTAACCCGTGTAAGACAGAACAATAGAATTTGACTGGCTGAGAGGGCTTTGTGCTTTGTCTCGGGGTTCCAACAGCTTTGATGTGAAAATGGAAATTTGGCAAGTGGGACGTTGGTAAAGCACTCTAAATGCTTTTGGCATCTTGACAGAGAAAAAAAAATTGTCAGGCTACCTTGGTTGGAAATTGGTGAGTGTGTGCTTGCGAGTCACTTTATAAATAAAATCTCAGAAGGAAATAGGGTGGGTGAGTTTGCTGTGTGTATTCAGGAATGAATTGATATGCCACACATCACCTAAAGCAGGTCAGTGATCCATGAGCTTAGCAAGATTTACATGAAAAGGCACAATGGTTCCTTCAAAGTTATTGGATAAGTGACATATGGTCTCAGGGCCAACATGAGTATCAATGGAGGATTCATCAGACTGAAATTTGGGCTAAATAAAGCTTAAGTTACAATTTCCGTCATTTGATTATGAAAAGTAGTTCTATCTGATGCTCTATTTTACAAATGTTATTACTATTTGGGAAAAAAAGGTTTCCCTTAATGCAGAATGCTTCCACACTTTCCCGAGGGTCTCTGTGAAGTCAAAGTGAGCAACACAAGACCCACATTTGCCTCTCCAGGCTGCTGGAGTATGAATTTTTTTTTATACCTCCAGTAAGATGTAGTTAATATAATAATCACCTTACTGTAGCCGAGGTTGGCAAACTATACACTATAGGCCAAATCTGGCCCACTGTTTTTATAAATAAAGTTTTATTGAGACACAGGGATATCCATTCATTTACCTATTGTCTATGGCTGCTTTCATGCATGCTGCAGAGACTATATGTGTGTCCTGCAAAGATGAAAATATTTATTATCTGGCCCTTTACGGAAATGTTGGCCAACCTCTGACATAAAGGAGTCCACACTCTGACAGTGGAACATTTACCTATTATCTTCACCATGTTCCTTTGAATTTTTCGCCTCCTCTCTCCCATGCTACCTCCCTCCAGCTCTACCTGTGGAAGGCGGACAATTTCTGTATTTTCACAGTAGCTGTAGTCTGTAGAAAAATGCAGGCTGGTCCCTCTCTCCTTTGCCACATACATGATGAGCTGGAGCGAATGAGTTAAAACTGATGAGAGTATAAAGTGCAGAAAGGTGGTCTTTGTTTGCTCTGAGCCAGGAAATCACTCAACTCTCACCCACATAGTTTAAACATATTGACACTATCAGTGTTTCCTTTGTTTGGGGACATAGTGTAGAATGATACATATTCTAGAATTGGCTCATTTGGCAATTTCTACATCTTTTCTGATGAGGTAGGAATTAGTAAATGTGATCTGGGGTTAAGACTCCTCAGAAGAAATGGACTGTTTTATTGGTACTTTTTTTTTCCATTAAAGTTACTTGGTAAATAGAAGAAGAAAGAATCAAATAAAAAGAAAGGATTGAGTGGTTTGACCCCCTTACTTTCTCTAGATATAAAAAGGCTGAAGTCATCTGAATTCCATGTTCCAGCTAGACTGCAGTCCTTACTGCCTTACAAGCTCACCGTCCCCTTTTCCCTTTCCCCCTCAATTTTTCTCTCCATTTTGCCCAAATGATTCCTTTTTCCTCTTTATTTCTTAGCTGCAGGTTAGTTTTTATTGGACACCTCCTTGACTCCTATAGACAAGGCTGGGTCTTCCTGTTCCTTGATTCCATCATACCTTGTGCTACCTTGTAGAGCATTCCTTATGTCCTTAAAATTATTAATTTACTTCTGTTCTGGACTGTAAGCTCTATGGGGGATTAGTCACTGCTGGTATCATCATGATGATGGTCTGGCTATCCAAATTTGGAGACTTACTTTCAAGACCAAGGAATCTGAGGAAAAGTGTCATGAATTTCAGTTTCTCTAGGTTGGGTAGTCATTACAGTTCTATAACAGTGTTTGCAATATCTATAGGACTAACCTTTACTCATCACCATCTCTGTGTAGCCATTGTACCTTGACTTTCAGCACATTATCTCATTTAACCATCTCAACAAATCTATGTGATTAGGACTCCCATCATTGCACTGATACAGAAAAGATCCAGAGAGGTTCAGTGACTATCCAAATGGCATGCTGCCAGGAGGAGAGGGGCCAAAATTTGAATCCAAGCCTAACAATTTATATATTCCAGCCTTGCTTATAACTCCATGCTACTTCTAGTACATTGCTTTTTCTGGATAAGTATCAGAGAAAGTCAACAACTCTTCTTGCTCTTTCTCTGTTTTTCCTCCTCTTTCTTCCACTCCCCTTTGTATTTCTTTGTTCCTTGTCTACTGGCAAAACCCGAGACCTGTCAAAAATATCTATAAGCACTCTTTAACTTGACTATGACCCAAAAGTTGTTGACCTCTGTTTTATTTGTCGGAAACAGCATATCGACTTCTCATTTTACTTTTTCCCAGTCCAGACCCTGAGTTTTCAACCATGTAATATGCTTACAAATGTATAATTAAGTTTTGTGTAAATATTTAAGGGTTTTATTTTCCGTTTAGAAAGAGGTGTTAAGTGAGATTTGGGTGGGGATTTTGGCACATCCAATCTTTATTTTTTCAAATGACTTATTAAAAAGCAACAACCCACATACTTTTTATATAACACAAACAGGAATTTAGCTCTTCAAATCCATCACCCTTATCCAACGTTCTATAAGAGCAAATGATTAGATAAAAATTATTAATCAAGGAAATCAAAATGGGACAAGTAAAATAGGTATTTGCTCAAAGTTGTTTTACTCTTGTTGTCATCTAAAGAACTCAGAGATAATGTCAAGATGCTCTTTTGAGGTCTCTCCGTGAACCAATATTTAATCTTCAAAATAAAAGGCTGAAGAAGGAAAAATTGTTGAGTATCAAATTTGAAGTTGAAATCATCTTTGAATATGACATTTAATTTTTGAGAAACTGTGTTGCCTAGTAATTCATATCTACTGCTCTTCTGCTAGTATAATGAAGGCAATCTTCCTGAAAGAATAAGACATGGATTTTTGTCCTTCAAGATGCTGGGTTTTCACTTATATTTTCATATTCTCTCAGTCTCCTTGATGACGGACACTCTTGTCATCAGATTGATTGAGTCTGAACAACTATCTGATTTTGAGAACCCTGTACTACTGATTCCCTCTGCAACCTGTTCCTAGGATTCTCTATCCTCTGTCCTGTGCCTTCTTCCTCAGCTTTACTGAGGGGTATGCCCACCACCCCCCACACACATCATCTTCCAGCAACACGAACAAAGGAGAGTTGCTCAAACAGATGTTCTATTTTATATCTTTTCACATTCTATTCCTTTTTTGTCCAAATCCATTCTCTTTCCTCTTAGTTATGCCCAAGCTTCATTTCTCTTTACGAAGCCCACCTAGTGCCTTACTTCAGAAGAATTGCTGCTTCCTCTGATCTATTTCAGCACCTCATTTGCATCTCTTCTGTTGCATGGATCACACGATCCACTAAGTATTTGTTAAATGTCTATCTATCCTAAGGGCAAGTAACATGACCTGTTTTTATCCCAAATACTTAACTTAGGGGTGGCATATATATCCTTTGGTAAGTCTTCCCACCGCAGGTATGTGTTGAACTGAACTGGTAGATAAACAAAACTGAAATTATCTGGTTCCTGGAAAATCAGAAAGTCTTCTAACCTGTCAAGACATTTTAAAATGTTAATATAGGTTGTCATTAGGTTTATTAGTGTTGCTTTTGTTAACTCCTATATAGTTGACTGTTGGGTTAAGATTTTTAGAGGTACTGATTAGGAGACAGATTAAAATTTAATTTTTTTTTTTTTAATAGCTGAATTTCAATCAGATTCATCCATGTTTTGGAGCCACAGGCCAAATTTACTTAAATTAAAAAAAAAAAACCTGATATAATCTAGTATCTGCAAAACCAACAAATACAAACAAATCCCTCCTTCTAGTGAGTCACTTGAATGCAAAATCAACTGTAATTCAAGCAAACGAAAACACGAAGGGGTGAGCTTTGTCAGACTGGACTAACTTGTTCTACCTGTTATGGACTCACAGGGACTGAAGAGGGCTCTGGGTAAAGGGAGTTCTATCTTGGATTACAAGGAGCATTCTGTGTCTCCCCCTGCTGGTTGGTGGAATAACTAAATGGGACAACCCCTAGAAGTCTATAAAATGGGCAGGACCTCACAGCTCTGTATCATCCAGGTCTACTGGACCCTGTGAACTTTTAATAAGAAAGGTTGATCAAAAGTTCACGTCAGGATATTTTATCTCATCCCCAGCTTTTAACTCTAGTTAATTAGCATTCTGCATTTCTTAACAATCTTAGCTTCACATCCCATTTAAATAAACCATTAAGAAACCCACTTCTTGCATATTTAATTCCAGGCTATAACTACATTTTGATTAGATTAAAATTGTTTTAAAAAGGTTGTGTTTGAAAATAATCTTAAGTCTTACCACAAGGGATAACATTTCCTCTAGTCTTCAAAGGATTGTTTTAGTTATCAGTATATTTGGAAATATGAAAAAGGAAAAGTAATTCTTATAAACAAAAATATTAGATAAAGTAAATTCACAGAAATGTGGGGAAAAAAGATTTACCCAATATTTGTTTGTATCATTCTATTACCTTTAATTGGTGATTATCTATCTGACAGTCTCAAATTTCAAAAGAATTTGAAAAGGCTATTTATTTGAGTATGTGAGTATTCATGACAAGAACTGAAACAAGCCAAGAATCCACAAAGAATATATTGTATGATAAATGGCTTGCAAACCAGAAAACACTCTTATTCAGTGGCAACAGCTAAAACATTCAAGCCTTGCCATTATCAGCTGAAAAGCAAAGACTATACAACAAAAAGTGAGGAGAAAATGAGAAAGAAAAAACAAAAATGAGAAGAAGTAGGGACTTTCATACCTAAGAGTAGAAATGAGAACCAAAAATGAAGCTCCCAAAAAGCCAATACAATAGTGAGCAAGATAACATCAGGAAAAAGTTATCATGGGAGATGGAATGGTTTTTTAAAAGTATAAAGGGCACAAAACAGTGTACATTGCCAAAGTCTTCGCAGGTCTGGTTGTGTAGTATAGAGCAATATATGATACTAATGATCAGCTTGTGCTCGTTATATTTTGTTGACTATGTTAGAGAGTGCAGTGTTATGTTTTTTAAGTAAAAAAAAGATAATTTTTTACTTATTCAGAATTGTCACAAATATTTATTACATGTTGTATCATTCTGAGTTCTGTTAATTCCTTAAATGATTCTAAAATATCAGTAGCTTAATTCAAGGATTTACTTCTTACTGAGTCACAGTCCAATGCCAGTCTTCCTAAGACCCAAGCTCCTCCTAATGGTGCTGCCTTCTATAAAAAATGGCCTCCAAGTTTGTTGAACAAGAAGTGAAAAGAGCATCACTTATATAAGGTTTTATGGACCAAGCCTAGAAGTGTCTTACAGCTCTTCTGCCCACCAGCCAATGATAATAAATCAGTCATAAGACTCCAGTCTAACTGCTACAGGGCTCTGGAAACTCTTGTCTTCTTATTTTCCAAAGAATCCAATAACATGGATATTGATTGGCAATAATATTATCTGGAGGTTCAGCAGTAGATAGCCACTTGGAGGAACAGAAAATAACCCAGCCTTTCTAGACAGGGAACAAAAATAGTAAACAAGATAAATGATTTAAATGCATGGCATATTAAACAGTAATAAGTGATAAGTGCTAGGTAAAAAAACTAAAGTACCTGGGTCCTTGGAGAGTAGGAAGTATGGCAGGACTCACTTTCCATTGAAATAAGGTAGTCAGTGAAGGCTTCACTGAGGGGACATTTGAGAAAAGATCTAAAGGAAGCACGGGAGTTAGTGAATATCCAAGGGAAGAAAATTTCAGGCAGAAGATATTGTAAATCCAAGAACCCTGAGGCAAGACTGGAGCTGGCATGTTAGAACAGCAAGGAGGCCAACATGGCTGGAGTGGAGGGAGCTGGTGGTGGTGGTGGTGAGGAATGAACAGGTGTTGAGGTCAGCGAAATAAAGGGGAAAGCAGATTTTATAGTGTTTTTAGGCCATTGTGAGGAATTCAACATTTTCTTTGATTGAGACTGGAAGCATTGGAGGGTTTTGAAATGACAAACAATATGCACAGGAATTACTCCAATATTTATTTATTTATTAAAGATTTTATTTATTTGAGAGAGAGAATGAGTGGAGAGAGGAGCAGAGGGAGAGGGAGACGCAGACTCCCTGCCAATCAGAGACCCCCCCTTCCCCCAGCTTGCTGTGCTGGATCCCAGGACCCTGAGATCATGACCTGTGCTGAAGGCAACCATTTAGTTGACTGAGCCACCCAGGTACCCCCAGGGAAACATTTTAATGGTATCATTCCAATTGCTTGATTGAAAACAGAATGTAGGGGAAAAGATTGAATGCAGGAAGACTCATTAGGAAATCATGGCAACAAGTGAGGTGAGTTTGGTAGCAGTAAAAAATAGGAATTGACTGGATTATAAGTATATTCTGAAAGTAGAGTCAATAAGATACGGTGATGGAGAAGAAATACAGTGAGGAAAAAGAGAAGAATCAAGTATGACTCTAAGGTTGTGTGCCTTGGAAAACAAAGGAGTGTGGGAGGTACAGATTTTTAGAAGGAGAGTGGCAGTCTGATCAGGAGCAAAGTTTTGACACATTAAATTTGAGATGGTTATTAGGTAGTCATGTGAAAATTTGAGAAGGTTCTCAGATAGAATGAGTCTAGACTTTAGTATAAAAGTATGGCTGGAGATAGAATTTTGTTATGAGAACCTGGTCAAATGAGATTCCTCAGGCAATGAAAGAAGGATTCCAAAGTTTTGACCTTGAGGCACTCCAGGATTCTGAAGTTGGATAGATGAGGAAGACCTACCAAAGGAGATGAAGAATAAGTAGGTAGTATGGTAGAAAGAAAACCAGGTGACCACAGAGGAAAGAAAATGCTTTAGGAAGTAAGGTGAGATCAAATGTAATAAGTTTTGCTGACAGATCAAGTAAAATAAGGACTGACATTTGGATTGAGAAGTCCTTTCTTTCCCATTTTATTTTATTTTATTTCTTTTCAGTGTTCCAGCTTTCGTTGTTTATTCACCATACTCAGTGCTCCATGCAGTACATGCCCTCCATAATACCCACCACTATGCTCACCTAACCCCCCCCCCCCCCCTCCAAAACCCTTTGTTTGTTTCTCAGAGTCCACAGTGTCTCATGGTTTGTCTCCCCCTCTGATTTTCCCCAACTCACTTCTCCCCTCCATCTCCCAATGTCTTCCGTGTTATTCCTTGTGCTCCACAAGTAAGTGAAACCATATGATAATTGACTCTCTCTGCTGGACTTATTTCACTCAGCATAATCTCTTCCAGTCCCATCTATGTTGATACAAAAGTTGGGTAATTATCCTTTCTGATGGAGGTGTAATACTCCATTATATATATGGACCATATCTTCTTTATCCATTTGTCCATTGCAGGACATCTTGGTTCTTTCCATAGTTTGGCAACTGTGGCCATTGCTGCTATGAATATTGGGGTACAGATGGCCCTTCTTTTCACTAAATCAGTATCTTTGGGGTAAATACCCAGTAGTGCAAATACAGGGTCATAGGGTAGCTCTATTTTTAATTTCTTAAGGAATCTCCACATCGTTTTCCGAAGTGGCTGTATCAACTTGCATTTCCACCAACAGTGTAAGAGGTTCCCCTTTCTCCACATCCTCTCCAACACTTGTTGTTTACTGTCTTGTTAATTTGGGCCATTCTAACTGGTGTAAGGTTGTATCTCAATGTGGTTTTGATTTGAATCTCCCCGATGGCTAATGATGATGAACATTTTTTCATGTTAGCCATTTGTATGTCTTCTTTGGAGAAGTGTCCGTTCATATCTTCTGCCCAGTTTTTGACATGATTGTCTGTTTTGTGTGTGTTGAGTTTGAGGAGTCCTTTATAGATCTTGGATATCAGCTCTTTGTCTGTGGTGTCATTTGTGAATATGTTCTCCCATTCTGTGGGTTGCCTCTTTGTTTTGTTGAATATTTCCTTTGCTGTGCAGAAGCTTTTGATCTTGCTGAAGTTCCAAAAGTTCATTTTCGCTTTTCCTGACCTTGACAAGAGCTTTGTTTCCATCAAGTGATGAGGATGAAACCTGGCCAGTGCGGTTCAAAGAGAATATGAGGAGAACAATTAGGGATTATGAGTGTAGATACTTGATGTGCTCTAAAGAGAAGGGGAGAAAGAAGGTGCTGGCTGGAGTGAGAAGTGGGTTAAGAGATTTTTTTTTCCTTTAGATATTTATGAGCTGATGAGAAACATTTAGGACAGGAGTTGTTGCTGTAGAAAAAAAAGAGGAGATTTCTAGAGTAATGTTCTCAAGTAGATGAAAGCAGATAGGATCACCTACACAGGGGAAGGGATTGGCCTTTCCTGGCAGAGGGGACACTCATTCATTAACAGGAAAGAAGGCAGAGTTAGATGACAGAGATGCAAGTAGATGGTGAGTGTGGGTGTGAGAATGTGTAGAACTTCTCATCTGATCACCTTTACATCCTCAGTAAAATGAGATTGAGAACAAAGGAGGACTTGTTAGGTATTTGAGGAGACAGTGGAAAATATAAAACAGTTACTTGGGAAAGCAGGAAGGTAAATGGACTAAGGACAGGTAGTATGATTGTCCAGTCACTGTAAGACTCTCTTGTGGAGAGTGAACAGGAATGCAAAGGTAGGAAAGTTAGCAGTCCTGTGTTTATTTCCAGCTTCATTTAGTTTCATGGGTACAGGTGAGCATACAGGGAGAGTGGGATTTGACTAGAGCTGCATTTTTTCAAGTGAGTGTGCCAGAGAGAGAGTACAAAGGAGACAAGGGCATATACAAAGAAGTGGTTCTAACAACTGGCTTTAGAATTTTACCTGGATAAGAAGTGAAGTGGGAGTACAAAGAGCTAGGAGGCAATTTCAAAGGTCGGGGATCAATGGGTTGTAGATGTCCATGTTGAGCTGGAGTGGTAGATGCTGTCAGCCGGAAAACCTAAAGATGGAAAGCAGAGGGGTGGATTAAGAAGTGGTTACACGATTTGGTAATGAAGAGGTCTAAGGCATCAGGACTTCTACAGGAGATGGCTGAAATAGTGTGGAGAAGAGTTTAAAGAAATGAGAAAACAGGGTTTTGAAATTCTCATCTGCATAGACATTGAAATTATAAGGATTATGATAGAAGTGGCTTTGCAATAAATGACACTGTGGAAGAAACTAAATTCTTCAAAGAACGAGAGAGGATGACCCATTAGCCCTTACGCACTTAGAGTAAGAAAGGGTGGCCTGAAGTGTAATCTGATGATAAAGGATTCAAGCTGGAGAGTGTTGGGAAGTGGAAAGGAGAAGGGATTGCTGTGGTTAGAGGATTAAATGAGGGCACCCACTTCACAGCCAGCCTAGTGACATACAAGAGATTGGGAAAGAAAAGGGTGCAGAGGAAATGGTGTCCCCAGTGTAGAATCGGGTCTCAGTTTGAAAAACATGATAAATGAGAAGAGGTTGAACATGTTGGGGCATCTGACGATGTCCAACAGTGAGTTCAAAGGGCACTATGGAAAGGATTCTGGTGACCCAGAGAAGCGAGAGCTGTGTTCAGAAAAGCAATTAACACAGATCTGTATGAGGGTTAGAATATGGGGACAAAATTTCCTGCTAAAATAAAGGGTGCTCGGCTAGATCTGAAGTTTAGATAGACAGTAGATACTTTTTGTGTTTGTACACACTCTCATCTCACCACAGCTCTCTCCCTCATCCTTGTCCCCTGGCATCCACTAATCTGTTCATATCTATAGTTTTGTCATTGTGAGAATGTTCTATCACTGGAATCACACAATATGTAACCTTTTATGATTAACATTTCTTCCTAAGCATCATGCCCTTTAAATCCATCCAGGTTGTTACATATATAAATCTTCATGGCTTTTTATTACTAATTCGTACCCCACTGTATGGCTATGATGGAGTTGGCCCAGCCATTTGGTTATCTAGGGGCATTTGAGTTGTGCTTTGAACAGCATATTCATGTCCTCCCCAAATTCATATGCTCAAGCCCTAACCCCCAACATGATGAAGTTTGGATGTGACATCTTTGCTTCAGGAGAAGTCATGTAGCTGATTAGCCAGAGTTGACTAAAACAAGTTATTTTTAGTATTTTGAGCTTATTCATAAAGTTGCTATGAACATTTCATGTACAGGACTGCAACCATTTTCTTAAAGTTTGTTTTGTTCTAGGCTTCCTCAAGATCCCAGTTTTGGTGTTCTGGCTGTGTTTTTGCATCACTCAAAATAAATAAATCCATAAGCATTAAAATGATTTAGAAAGTCCATCCATGGAAACAACATTGAGACCCACCCTATAGGATGAAACACACACACACACATACAATATGGATTACTATTGCTTACCTAATGTGAAGTGAATGAAGGCAGTCACAAAAGTTTGATTTCCTATATATGAAGTACAAACAAGCAAAGTTAATGGACATGGTCAGAAGTCTAGAGAGTGGTTATCCTTGAGGAGAGGTCATCATTGGCTCTTGGGGTTCTGCTACTTGATCTGGTTATGGCCCCATTTGTCTGCCAGTGAACATTTGTAGGGCTGAACACTTGTAAAAAGGGCATGTTTCAGAATGTATGTATACCCCCACTAAAGTCTGAAAAAATGAACTTCAGCATATGACTCAAGGACTTCCCTCACATGTTCCTTTGTTTCATTGCTCATAGTCAGCTGGAATCCATGATTCTCCTTAAAGTTGTAATCATCAATAACATTTTATTTTCTAATGCACTCTGAGAGAAAAGGGTAGAAAAGTGTTTCAAGCTCGGTGGCTTGAACAAACTCTCACTAATTTACTTATAGTGGTGGCATTGATTTCATCTGTAATTCTTTTTTTCCTGTAATCGATCTCACTGTCAACACCCAAACTGAGAACAATGGAATGGGTAAGTGGAGTTTTTATTTATTAAAAGGGCAACATCTCAGAAATGAAATTACAATGTAGTTGGGATAAATTGTCTTATAACTTCATTTTTTTACATTAAAGCTGTAATTGAGGGGCATTATATGTTGTTTATCACAGCAATGAAAATGTAGTCAGAATGAACTTCTCGAGGCTGTTAAACTGCCTCTTATTAGCATTGAAACTATACTCACAGCCCATTATCTTGGGCTATATTTTTTGGTATAAGGGAATTGCTATCAAAGTGTACTTAATCTGAAAGGAATTGGGTTATAATTGGAGTCTTTGTGAAAAGGGAGTTAAAAGTATTTGGTGTTGTCATAAGGTAACAACGTACTGTTCAAATATTAAAAGAACTTAGCAGTGACACTGGAAGGGCATGTTGGATATCATCTGATGGCAAGTGATACTCTGCATTTTTGCTTCTAATCAATCTGGGTAGCAAAAGAGATAAAACATTTGTTTATCAACTGATCCCATAGTTCTGGGTTTTCAAAGAGCAGGGAAAAGTTTCCATCATGTCTTGTTTCCCAATCATAGATATCACTTTTGTCCTTCTTCATGAGGACTATTAACATCTCAGAGTATTTTGGGAACACAGTAAGTGGTCAAATGTCAGTTAAATTAAATCAAGTCACCCGCAGGTCTGAGTAAAGGGAAACAGAATGTTCCTGCTCATCGATTAATTCAAAGGTAGCAAAATAATGGATACAGGATGATTTTTATAAATTTTGTATTATGATATGCCAGGCCTAATTATGACCAGGCATACCGTGAAGATAAAAAAAGAAAATTAAACGCTGTCACATAATTTAGGCCAGATGCTGGCAACTGTTTTTTTTTTTCTAAAGGGCCTGATAATAAATAGTTTTCACTTTGTAAACCATACAAGTCATTTTGCCACATTGCGTAGACGATACCCAATTCTGCCACGGTGGCTTGAAAGTATCCATAAATGGTATACTAACAAATGAATGTGGTTGTGTTATAATCTAAGGATAGAAACTGACAGCCAGCTGGGTTTGGCCTGTGGGCCATAGTTTGCAGACCCCAATCTAGATGATTGACTGGTAACTTGGTGAATGTAAATTGGAAAACACACCCAGGTACTGAAGTCTCATGTCTGTATAGGGTCATAAGTTGGCCATCCAAAATATGGCTTTTTCTGTGATAATGATATTTATCAGATTACATTATTATTAAATTATAAGGTAATTGTGATACAAAAATGTATTTTAATTATAATATGCTAAAATGTCTACTGTCTCATTAAAAACAAACATTTTTTTTCTTTTCTCTACCCAAACACTGAACTATGAACATCTCCTAATCTTAAGTAGAAACATAAAAAACAAATCAGCATGATTTCTAAACAAAGAAGGAATTTGAAAGTATATTTTTAAATTTGCTTCCTCTCTTTCCTTGATATAGTATGCAACCCCTGTGTGTATGCGTGTGTGTGTGTGTGCACGTGCGCGAGCCTGCGCATGTGCTTGTGAGTGAAATGTTGATTGAAATGTTTCTAGCTGTGGATGTTTCCCAACTCACCTTTGCTTTCCCGAAGTTTTTAAAGCAGAGAGGAGTGGGTTTGCCTTTCTCCTGACTTATAAGCAATTGGTTGCATTATTGAAAAATCAGTTACAATGGGATTTTGTTGAAGCTTTGAAGTGTTGGAAAAAATGCAGAGACTACTAAGGGGACTTCTTTCAGCGGTGACAGACACAGGAGGTCTCTACTGCTGATCCACGGGTTAGAATTAAAAGTCCACTCAGCAAAAAGCCATTAAGAGTTGACGTGCTGGGATGCCTGGGTGGCGCAGTGGGTTAAGCCTCCGCCTTCAGCTCAGGTCATGATCTCCGGATCCTGGAATCGAGCCCCGCATCGGGCTCTCTGCTCAGCCTGGAGCCTGATTCTCACCCTCTCTCTACCTGCCTCTCTGCATACTTGTGATCTCTGCCTATCAAATAAATAAATAAATAATCTTAAAAAAAAAAAAAAAGAGTTGACTTGTGCCATCTTGGAGAATGGCACACATTACCCTATAGCCAGTAACTTCACCTGTCCCCTTGGCAGAAGTGAGATAATATCCCCACTTTCCAGGTTACCATGATCATTAAAGGAGTACTCGGCACATGCAACCAAGAGCAGTTTCACTATTCAAGATTGTGTTACTTTGTTTGTTCAGGTCTTCCCCAGTTGTCACTGCCTCTTTTGTGTAGGACTAGTACCAGATGAATTGCAAGCAATCTTAAACGATCACTAACTTATTTTCTGACCTTCCAGTTTGGATTCCTCTTCAGAATCTGCCAGACAGACAGCAGAATGCTGACCCTGAGTTGTAGGGCCTGGCATCTTTGTACCGCTTAGTTAGTTGTACAAGACGTCCAGAGCACCAGTTGCAGCCCATCTCCTAAGGCTTGTATTTCCAGTATTTTTTGACATTTAACACCATTAGAACATATAACAGAATCCAAGTACAGTTTCTTCGAGGTAAAAATCTGAGTGTTTTTTCAGATCTCAGTGTGTTGAATAACCTTTAGATGTAAAGTTAGCACAGCAAACATTGACATGATGCAAGCAGCTCAGTGCAGAGTGCCTAAAAATAAATATAAGAAGTTCATACACTACAAAAAAAAAAAAAAAGAGTTACACATTTAAATGGAAAAACAGCTTTGAGATGTACGGATTCATGAAATCCCACTATTGTCTTTGATCCTATGGAAGGTACTGTGTGGAGTTCTACCTATTATATGTCCATTGCTTAGATGAACCTATCAATTGACTTTGGGGTTTATTGTTCTAAATGTTTTCTAAAGGCTGCGAAGTTTGGTTATTTCAACTGGGACCTCAATTTATGCAACTCTATAGGGCCGTGTTATTTTTAATTCAGAATTCTGGGATTTGAGCTCCAAACTGATCTTTTTGGGGCAATTTGGATGACTTTTAGATCCTTGATTTTCTTCTTGGTGTGGTTACTGTGACATCTTTAAGGGAGAGCCTCTACCACTCCCGCAAAATGATACCCTCCTTGCTCTCCACCTTTGCCTTCTAATCTGTGTGGTCCTGGGATGAAGCTCTAAAGCCTGGTTTCTCTCATTGTTGAAGACAAGGCCTTTTCCAAGGTGCCTCTGGGTCCTCCAAAACACCATTATTTGCTGGTGGGCATCCATTCCCTCTCTTTATTGGTAATACTCTTTCTAAGGTCTTTGGGAAAAACTCTCCTTTATTTTCAGCCTTATAGTTTAAGGAGATTAACCCTAACTCCAGTTGCACTAGTGGGTTCAGATTAGTTTAAGCAAGTAGTGCATCCTATCTCCCTAATCACAGTGAATTGATTAAAGGACACACAAATGTCCCAGTATCAACTCTCCCTGACACCATCGGAGTCATGTGCCCTTTCCTGGAACCATGAGAGTGAATGTGAGGACTTTGGCTTGAATGCTCAGATAAAGACTTCCTCTTTTCTGATGAAAGACTTGCATGAAGGCACATGCAAGTACCATGGAGAGCCTCTGGCAGTCATTTTTAGAATTAGATATGAGAATAACTGAGCCCTTGGTGACACTTTGTAGCCATGGGTTCAAGCTTTGCTTGAAGCCAGTGTTATCTCTATTGTAGTTACATGAAATGATAAATTCATTTCAGTGCTTAAGCTGTGTGAGATGCACTTTTGTCACCAGTCAAAGAGTCCAAACTGAAGTTGATAAGCCTTCCAGAAATACACGTGCATATTTGAACCTGAGAGGGACACAGAATAAACTCAAGTGGAACCTTAGTTGCATATCAAAGCTTGGTACAGGTTAAGAGCTACACCAACACTCTTACTCCAGTTTTCTCCTATTCAGCTTTCCAAGTTTCTTTCCTTCCCTCTCTTAAATCTCAACACTTTTTGTACTATCTGCATTCAATTCCACTGGCTACCCTATTTCTGATAAAAATAAGACATTTATTTAGCAACCATTAAGTTAGACATTGTATTGGGTGTTTAATAAGGATGCCTAATCTATAATAACCTTATGTTGTTACCTTAGGTAAGTACTATTATTCCCATTTTAAGATGAGGAATTAGACATTTAGAATAACTTGTCCAAGGTCACACGTTAATAAATGGCCTAAATTGGATTTAAGTCCAGGCATACTAGTACTAGATTTTGTGCTCTATCACTTTGTTGAAATATCAGTTTATGGACATATTCTTTTTTTTTATTATTAAGATTTTATTTATGTATTTGACAGAGAGAGATCACAAGTAGGCAGAGAGGCAGGCAGAGAGAGAGAGAGGAGGAAGCAGGCTCCCTGCGGAACAGAGAACCTGACGCGGGACTCAATCCCAGGACCCTGAGATCATGACCTGAGCCAAAGGCAGAGGCTTAACCCAACTGAGCCACCCAGGCACCCTATGGACATGTTCTTAAGACATGAGGTAAGTTGATATGGACCTCCATCATTCCATATTTATTCTATTCAAACCAAAAGCATTTATTAAATGTCTAATATGTGCCAAACAATTTGCTAGATAGCAAAATACAATCATAAGCAAGCCAGGCTCAGACACTGCCATCCTGGAGCTTATAGCACTGTAGGGGCCACGTATCGTGCAATTATCAACCTAGTGTGGTCAGAGCACCACAGGAGAAGCAAGAAAGCATATAACAGAATCACCCAACCCATCTTAGGGCATCAGGGATACAGGGAAGCCTGCGCCATGACTTGATAGAAATTAGCCAGGTGAGGGATGAGTGAGAAGTATGTCCGGGTGAGAGAATAATCCAAGCAAAATCCTGGAAAGAGCACAGTGGGTAAAAAGAACCAAAATTTTTTTGAATCATGTAGAAAAAGTGGTTAAAAAAAAAAAAAAAAAAAGGGACGCCTGGGTGGCTCAGGTCATGATCCTAGCATCCTGGGATCGAGTTCCACATCAGGCTCCTTGCTCGGCAGGGAGCCTGCTTCTCCCTCTGCCTCTGCCTGCCATTCTATCTGCCTGTGCTCGCTCTCTCTCCCTCTCTCTCTCTGATAAATAAATAAAATCTTTTAAAAAAAAAAAAGGCATGGTAGGTAATCTTCGGAGCCAAGTTACAGAACTTGATTTTTTTTAAACAATGGTGGCAAGGATGAAACATTCAGGCAAGCATCTTGATCAGAAATCCTCCTTAGAAAATCACTTTTGCTGGGGCCACCTGCGTGGCTCAGTGGGTTAAGCATCCAACTCCTGATTTTGGATTAGGTCATGATCTCAGGGTTGTGAGATCAAACCCCACATCAGGCTCTGTGCTGGGCGTGAATCCTGCTTAAGATTCTCTTTCCCTCTGTCTTTCCTTCTCCCCACCCCTTTCTCTTCTTCTCTAAACAAAACGAAACAAAACAAACAAACAAACCAAAAAAATGGGAAAAAAGGAAAATCACTTTGGCTGTTTGGAAAATGGATTAGAGTTGGGTGAGCATGACTAGGAGCTGAGAAACCAGGTAGGAGGCTAGGCAATAATGTGGATGAAAGGTAGGGTGGTCTCAACTTAGAGGGTAGGAATGGACAGAGAGAGAAGCACATGACCAATCTGAGACCTCTTTAGAAAATGGAATTGGCTTGACTTGGTGACTGATTGGACCTGAGGTTTGAGGAGGAAGGAACATTAAGAATGACTCTTGGGGGGGTGGGGAGATTGACTCTTGGGTTGTGTTTAGGGAAACTGGGCAGACAGTGACCACATTCACTGAAATGAGGAGTACAGGTGTGCAGGAGAAAGGAGATGAAGTCATCCCTTTACTATATCAATGGTTTCCAAACTCTATCCTACAGGGCTCTTCTTGATTTAATTTTCTTTCTGCTCTTTTCCTCCTATAGTAATGGCAACTATAAGCACAATACAGATCTTCCTTAACTTACAATGGAGTTATGTCCCAATAAACCCATTGTGAATGAGTATGTTGAAAATATCATAAGTCAAAACACATTTAATAATTAGCTACCAAATATCAGAACTAAGCTTATCTTACCTTAAACACGTTCACAAATTTAAGTTGGGGGAAATCATCTAACACAAAGCCTACTTGGTAATAAAGTGTTGAATATCTCACATAATTGATTGAATACTGTACTGAGCGTGAAAAACGGAATGGTAGGATGGGAACAGAATGGTTTTAAGTATATTGGTTGTTTACCTTCATAATGGTTTGGCTCACTGGGAGCTGAAGCTGGGGCCTCTTCCCAGCATCAGGAGAGAGCATTGTACTGCTATCACTGGCAAGGGAGAAGATCACGATTCAAAATTCAAAGTATGGTTTCTACTGAATTTATATCATTTATACACCATTGTAAAGTCAAAAAGTCTTGAGTTATAACATCTGAAGTCGGAGACCATCTGTACTTGGCCAAATACATTGTCTTTCTCAGGAAACAAGAATATGGAAGGGCTGCTCTCCTTAAGATATACAAAAGTCACTACAATGAGTAGGGAACCCGTAGCTCCTCCAGACCAGAAGCTCAGCCTTTCCAATTATGCAGACTTTTTATTAGAGACAGACATTAAATAAAAACAAACAACTTGATGGTACTTGAAGGTTTAGACAATTTGGGGAGCCGACAATGGATTTCATGTGGGTGTTCAAATAGAGTTGTGATAGAAATAAAGCTATAAGCCAACACTTCAAGGCCAGTCATTTTCTTGGGCTTTTAAGCAAATTATCAACAAACCTTAATAAGGAGCCCACACAGGAGAAATCTTTTGATGAAACCAAATTATAGGAGAAAAACAATGGACTTTTTGAAGCCAATTCTAGAGTTAGCCTTGCAAAAAATTAAACTTCTTTTAGACCAACATTTGCATTGCTTGTTCTTCCCCCTCCCCTCGCACTAATCTGCCACATTTCTCTCTTCTTTAGCATTCTCAATTCTTAGGAGAGGGAAACCTACACACCTCGCTATAGCAAATACAGCTAGTGGTCTCCCAAACACAGACTTTAGAACAGTGGAAAGGAAAACAAATAAGTGGTATAGGGCACTAAATCTGTGACAAAACTACTGACCAGTGATGTTGCCTAAGCTCTGGGATCACTGACAAATATTTGCTTTCTTGATTCCTCTGATCTGATTTTAACTCTCTCTACAGCTTTTTGCTACATTATCAGATACATTGTAGACTGTGAGAGGCATGGCAAATTAAGCATGGCCTGCCTTTCAGTGAGTCCAGTTGAAACTGAAATGAGTTCTGCTGAAACCTAGAATCCTTCTCAATACAGTGTTCCAGGAGACCACTGACAATTGCCACCAACTGACCAAAGCAGAATACTGAATTATTGGTACCTGCTGTTTATGCCTCCCTGTCTACATCCGTTGACAGGTGTTTTTGCATTCCCTTCTACCTCCTTTCCTGTTGAGTTTTGGATAGACCATGTAACTTGATTTGGCCAATGGGATGCTATTAAACTTACATGAACAGAGACTTGAAATGTGCATTTGTGAATATACATCTGCCTCAGTCTATTGGTTAAGGGGAATAACAAGGGCCAAGTGGGGAGAACCTGGAATGTTACACAGAAAAGAGTCTGAATACAGGGAAGGGTACACAACTGGTCAGTAACAAAATCTGCCACAAACTTATCATTGCTTGTTTTGCTGGTAAAAATTACATAGTGGATGACAGAGTATATCATGCTTGGAGTGAGGAAAGTGTTTAAATACAATGGTCAGTGAGAGCTTCTCTGAGGGGCGAGATCTGAAAGATGGAAAGGAACCACATTTGCTAAAGGCTAGAATAAGGACGTTTCAAGTCCAAGGGCTTCTGCCAGCACATCAGAATCTCTGTATCAATTGGGAAAAGAACCCCTTCTCTGAAGAGTTGAATTTTAAGGAATGTTCTTCCACTGGGGTACCTGGCTTGGTCAGCAAAGCTAGCATTAAGTTTCAGTTGCCTTTGGTTGAGCTTTCCCAGGTAAGGGCATAGACAGTGAAGTCTCATGGTATGTTACGAGAGCTCTCAGAAAGTCACTATGGTGTGCAAACATGATTAGCTAGGAGTGATTATTTATAACACAAAATCATAAAGATTTTGTATCAATAAAGATTGATGCTGAGGCCATTATAAGCATTTGAGTTTGCCCCAGTGTGTGTCACTGCCCAAAAAGAATGCATTTAAAGTTAAAATGTTAAGAACCAATCACAGACAAAATCAAAGAGCCTCTGAAATAATTGTATACTTTCATGAGAAAATTCAATTAGTTTTTTAAGGTTTATATATGCTATTTTAAAAATCCATCTATAAGGTAGGACGAGTCATGAGTCAAGATGAGGCAAAGCAGAAAACTATTTCTGTGCCTCGGGCATTGAGAAAACCAAAGGGCAAAAAAGACAATGGAACTTCCTAATGTGGTTATGGAGATCATCAAAGCCATTCTTTCATCTTGTAATTGGGAAATAGGATAAAGATAGATTAGTGAGGTTGGACCACAGCTCATCCCATTCCATGAATGGTCCAATGGAAGAATCACGGCTGTCCCTAAGCCCTGGGTAGAATCTGGGAGAATCTGCTGGTTCTCCCATATATTTTGTAAATGGTCATTTTAGTATCATACTAGAAGTAGAAGGGGAGGGTGAAAAGAAAGGGTAAATTCTATGATCCTTGCTCAGAACACCCCAGGTATTGGTTCAGAGGTTCCTGCGGGATTCTGAGACTGTGTTAACAACTCTTTTTTCATGGAAGAGTCAGATCGGAGGGAGACCAAGAGAACAAACATGAGGAGAGATGAGGGAGTGGAAGTTGAGCATTCTGCAGTGACTAAGCAAGCAGCTGGTGTGTGGCTGGACAGCTTGAATTCTCTGCGGGCAGACTGGATATTTGGATGGAAGGGCATGGAGTTGCTTGGCTTGGGCTTTCATTGTGAGCAGCAGGTGTTATAATGGGCAGCCTGGATAATTTTTTTTTTTTTTTTTTTGAGAGGCTGGAGAGAGAACCAGACTTTTGCCATTGCTACTTTTGTAGCAAAACATTTTTTGCTATTGTTTCTAGATCCATTCTGAATCTTGTCTGATGGGGTTGGACAGAAGTAAGCCATTTTAACAAAACTGGGCAGAACTGAGTATTTTAAGAGGGTCACTCTTGCGTATTTGAACACTTGGATTCTATTTTATCTTATGGCCAGAGGCTTTAAAACAAGCAACATTCTTTTCAAACAACTATCATGTAAAAATGTTTTCATGTTATTTTCTTTAAGAGAGGGAGAACCTATGTTCACCTGTATTGCTATCACTGCCTGTGGCAGATTTTGGAGTGGAATCCATTGCCAGTGTGGAAGGCGTTTTTGCTACTGAGGGCAGCTATTCATTATATATACCTGTTTCCTTTCAAAGGCTTCCTGCAACTTAAGCACACTGATGCTAGTTTCAAGTTGTACACAACAAAAATTCAGACAGTGTAAAAGTAAAATGCAAAAATGAAATGACAGTAGCTTCTCCCGCCACCCTCCCTCTCCCCAGGAGGACAGGTGTACTCATGGTGACCTCCCCTGGGAAACACACTAAGTACTTCCAAGTCCAGCTGTATTTTCATGAGATGTGTAAGAAGGTTCTTGCTCATCTCACTCCTGTTCTTTGTAAATGATTGCTTTACTGCACTGACATTTCCTTCTGAAATCAGGTGGGGAGGATTTTCCCTCTCTGCCTGCTCCCTTTTGAACAGAATGTCCTTTGCAATTGGTGATGCAGTCGCCCATCCACAGCTCAAGCCAGGCAAACCAGCAGAGCATTGCTTGAGCACCAGGACGGAATGTCTCACTGGTTGGGTAATGGTGACAATCTGGGAACAGGCAGTGACTTATGTTGATCAGCATCTCTCCTGCCCAAACTGATGGCTGGGAAGTGAGCCCCTTGGCCCACAGAGAGGACAGCATGTTCCCTCTCTAGCTGGCTGCAGGGTGGGAAGCACTGCTAATCTGAGCAACGTGAGCCTGTTAATCTTGGAATTATCTAAGAAAAGGCAATTGCCTGGCACTTCCTCAGCCTACAAAACAGAAGCCACTATCAGTACTGCCATCAATAGAGTCTAATCGGACAGAGGCTTCAGAAGAGCTGAATATGGTACGCTCAGATATCTTCTGGTTCCAAAGATGCCCGCTAGCTGACTTTCAGATGAAAGTAGAAATGCACAGAAATGCGTGGAGGCTGATTAGAAACTCTCCACAAGTCATTCTCAAACTTTTGGCTGGAGAAATTGTTAAAACACAAGCCCTGGGCCCTTCTCTAAGAATTCCAAATGTGTAGGTCTGGAGTGGGGGCGTGAGGCTTTGAATTTCCTACCAGCTCCCAAAAGATGCTCCTGCTGCAGGTCCTGGGTCCACACGCTGAGGTGCACTGCTTTACATGTTAGAGGCTCCAGTTAGTTTTCTGGGAAGTTTCTGCTCTCCCCAGAAGCATCCTGGAACCTCTGGAATTTCTGACCACTGGTCTTTGAGCTCTGGTTGTCTCACTGCTTCATCAGGTTCATTATTAGTTTCAAAGATGAAGAAATCTGATAAAAACATATCCATTAGGCACCTGGTGTTGTTTCCCCATGACAGGATTTGATTTGGGTAGCAAGAGGTATCTTAGAAGTGGAGAACAGGAGTGTGAGAGAGAGAGAGAGAGGGGGGAAAGCGTGTATCTATGTTTGTATTTCTATTTTATACTAATGAAATGGAGTTTTAAAAAGACTGCCCTCTGCTTCTCAGAGAAAGATACTGGCTTAAGATCATTTTTTCTTACAAACATCACAATGTAGCTTTAATCTGAATAAAGTTGTATTTTATTAAAAAAAAAAAAAAAGCACCAAGGGAATCCTACCAAGGCCCCTGAGAGGTTAAACAGAAGCCATTTTGCATTTACACACTTCACAAATGTTGATGATTTTGAGATGATCCCTTGATATTGAAAACAGAGGTATGCATTGATTCCTGCTGTGACCAGGCGGCTGGAACATTTGACTGACTCAATAATAATTATCCCCATAGTGTTCTCAGGTAACTATTGTGGAATTGCTGGCTCCACACTCAGTTTCCCCCTCCCCCAATTAGTTTTACTCTCAACACTACTTAAACTGATTTTTAAAGACATATCATACTTATACACAAAATCATATGTTAATGGGCCTGGTTATATATGTAATTATGATCCAGATAAATAATTATCTGTAGTCCAGTTAGTTTCCAAAAGTATGCAATAATATTCTATTAGATGAATAAAGAAGTTCCATTGCACTTTCAAGGTATATACATAAAGAAAAAACTAACAACTCTTATCTTGTCCAAGTGTGCATCATTCAATGCGTTTCTTTGCCTAGCTAAATTGTGAATGTGGGTGTACGTGTCCCAAATCCCATAACAAATCAAGAAAAGCTTGATTTGGTCAAATACTATTATATTAGTCAGGATAGGACTGGTAATTTTGCAGTAACAAATGACCCCCTTAAATCAGTAGCTCACACTCCATGCCCAATGCTGGTCAGCTCTGTTCATTAGAGTCACTCAGACACCATGCAGATGGACAGTTAGTCTATTTTGATGTATGGGGTCTGGGTTAGAAAGACAAGGAAAGGGCAAGTTTTAGGGTCTCACACCAGCAATACAATGATCTGGCCTAAATGTGACACATGTCATTTCTGACAGCAATCAACAAGTCCCCTAACACCAGGAAGTAGTCATGACATTCCCTATCTTCAAAGAGACAGCACAACTTCCGAAGAGGGAAAATGGTTATCTGTGAAGAGTAGAAAGTTTGGCCGCAGGTGGAATCTGTGTAACAGTTTGACTATGGGGAAAAAGGAGATGGGAATTCTTTGTTAGTCTACAAACTACAAATCCATGTCAGTTTCACGGCATGATTCCAGGCCTAACTAGAGACTTTTTTTAGAGAGGGTCATAGCTCTTTTTGGAGAGTGGTGTAATTAACAGTTGGATCAATTACTTTAAGATAAAAGACTCAGACCGCCAGGTTAAACCTCTTGTACTATTAGTCTATAAGATGTGGTGGGAACTGCACCATACGGGAATGAAACCATGATTCTAGCCTCATATCTTTCACTCGGCGCTTGAGGCAAATTGCCTCATCACCTTTGTATAGTGGTTAGATGAAATGACCTCTTAGCTTCCTTTCTTCCCAAGATTCTGTGATTCTATGAATTGTAACCTTCCTTTGAATTTATGTAATATTGGCCAGAATATGGTGAAATGGGTAAAAAAAAAAAAAAAAAAACCTGAGAAATATTAATCATAATGGGCTTGGCTTTAAAACGGAGCATGTATAAGTTATATAATGAGTTCCCTTCAATACGATACATATTCCTCTTTGGTGCCACAGTTGAGTTATCACCCCAAATCAGCTGAAATGCCAACATTACAGACTGGATGGAAGTCCCTTATGTGGTGCTGGGAGGGAGAAGAGCAGTAATGATTAATTGTAAAGGACAGGGACTCTGGCTTTTCATCTGCCTGGTCTCTGTAGCTTTCGGGGTCCTGTCTATCTGGATCGATGGTTTGCTAATTACAAACTGTCTTTGGAAGGCTCCAGCATACTCTCTGGTGATTCATGTTTTTGCATTGATTTTCACATAAGCTCAGATGCAGTTGAACCATTTAAGCATGTGGAAATTGGTCATCAATGAACTATTTTGGACTTAATAGATTTGATAACACTTGAAGACCCTTTATGCTTTGATTTTTGGATTATACTACCTAAAATAATGGAAGCTGATGCTTATGTCCTATTTATCTACTTTTATAAAGAACTCCAGTAAGGATAGGCTCTGATTTACGACTAGACTTCTATAGGCAGGCTGAAATGAAATAAAGTCTAAAAATTAGTTCACTTTGCCCCAGGCCACTTATTCAGAGAACATTTATCTTGCTTAAACCTGAATTTGGCCCCACTAGTAAGGTGATCTTCATGTTAAATGGAGAGTCCTCCACACTCTGAGCAGACCTCAGTCACCAAACCATAAACTACATTGAGTCCTTTTGATCATGATTGTTAATTTAAGAAAAACAGTCACTAGATTGTCTAAGGGATCCTGGAAGGAATGATCTAAAATGATATGTGTGTGTGTGTGTGTGTGTGTGTGTGTGTCTGTGTGTGTGTCTGTGTGTGTGTATGTGTAGATAGATATAGATATATCTATCTATATAGATATAGCTATATAGGTCTAGCACCCCTGTTCCAGCTCTAGCTCCAACTTCTCCTGATCCTCCCTGGTTGTCCCCAAGGCCAGCTGGTGGCATACCAAGGCACCAAGGAACACTTGTGAGAACTCTTCCAGAAACAAGCATCTCCGGAATGGCACCTCAGCATATTGGTTGAGAATCTGGACTTTGGGGACCCTACATTGAGACCTAAATTCATTTTGAACACTTTCATTTATCATTAGTATTATCTCTAACCTCCTTAATCCTGCTTTCTTATATGCAAAATCAAGATAATTATACCTAACTTAAAGAGCCCTCCTGAGGAGAAAATGAGAGTAAGGAAATTAGTGAGGTGGCTTGGCATGTCGTAAGTATACAACAAACGTTAGCTCTTCCTCCTTCTCCTAATAAGTCACATGTTTTACTTAAGCCTGCTAAGTTTAATCAATTAATAGGAAAATTGATGCTAATTTTGATCAGTTGTTGATACAGCAATATCTGGTTTTACACCCTAAATTTTAAAAATAATTCATATATCAAAGAAACAACACAAAAGAAGCAAATTTTAAGATGGAAGGAGCATTGTTTCATTCATCAAGTTATTCCTTTCTATGTAACTTAAGTGCCACTCATCTGGGTGACAAATCTATCCCCAAATCTTCCACTACTGTGAGGTCATTTCTCCTTTGATACTTAAATAAAAGTGGTTTGACACCATCCCTTGAATACTCCTAGAACTCCTCCATGGGGATTCCTGGGCGCTGATCTTCTCTTTGAAATAACTCTTATTTTATTTCTTGAATTTGTTGCATCCTCCAAATCCTTCATATTTCTCCTCCAGTGATTAACCCCTTCTCTTTCCTCTCAGATCTAACCCAAGCCTCTCGTCCTAGCTATCCCTAAAGCATCACTTACACAAAGTAGATGTACGAAGATATGGGGATAGTGCAACACAGGTTTTCCAGGTCAGCTTGGCTAGGTTAGTGTACCCAGTAATTCAATTAAATACCAGGTATTGCCATGAAGGTATTCTGTAGATGTGCTTAATAGCTACAATAGGATGACTTTAAGGAAAGGAGATTTTCCTCAATAAAATGAGTGCTCCTTAACCACTCAGGTAACGGGTCTTCAGAGCAAAAGTGAGGAGTGCCTGAAGAAGAAGAAATTCTGCCTGAGACTGCAGTATCAGCTCTGTCAGAGAGTTCCAGCCTCACTACCAGCCCAAAATGCAATTGTGTAAAGCCAATTCCTTGAAATAAATTACCTATCATCCATTCATCTATCCATCTATCTATCTGTCCATCCATCCTACTGTTTTTGTTTCTCTGAAAAACCCTGACTACTGATACAGGACTTGCTCCCACCTGGAATTTCCCACCCATCTTATTTTCTTTCATAAAGCAGGTATTAGAGAGAAAACTACCAGCAATAATTTATAACACTTCTTCTTATTAATATTTGGTCAGCATTCAGTCAACACAGGTATGTGTCAGCCAAATCATCATTCTTGTACTCTAGTGCCTGTTCCTGTTCAACCCCTCTCTGTGGGATGGTGGTTCATCAAGGCCATGTCCATTTCAACAAGATTATATAACTTTGAAGGGACACTTATCAGGGTCCTCTAACCAGAAAACATCCAATAGTGGACTACTTCCGTACTGGAAACTCTACTCCTCCTTTTGGGCAAAGATTTTGTTACAGAGAATCCTTTGGAGGAAAGAATCAAGCAACAGAGTGACAATAAGTTAGCTGCTAGGACACCCGACATTTTGTCAAATTTTTCCTGATAAATAGGCAAAAAACAGTGACCTAAATTTTTAATAAGTAGTTTTGAGAAATGTCCCCAGGGAGTAGACCTGGATATAGTTCCCCAGTGGGGGGCCACTGGGCACCTGCAGGATGTGGTAGAAAAAAGAGTGAGAAGAAAGGCAGGAGCTTGCCAAAGGAAGCGTCAACTCCTTCACACTTGAACTGGTTCCAATCACACCTGCTCCCTTTAGGGGAAGCCTTTCCATTAAACAATGATTGTGACGACTTGGCAGGCAGACTGAGTTTGGATGCAGGTAGATTATCAAAAGCATTTTTTTCCCTTAATAACTATACCCTCTCCTGCACTCCAAAATATTTTCTCCTCTCCTGGCTTCTTCCTCCAGGGTCTCATAGAAAGGAAAAGGTGATTATCTTCCAGCCTAATATTAGTCCCTGCAATTGTTCCTTTGGCCTCATCATTTTTCTTTCACTTTCTCAAGAATCTTTTTCCAGGGGGCCTGACTGGCTCTGTCAATTAAGTGTCTGACTCTCAATTTCAGCTCAAGTCATGATCTCGGGGTCGTGGGATCAAGCAGTGAGACAAGTTTTGTGCTCAGTGGGGTATCTGCTTGGGGTTCTCTCTCCCTCAGCTCTTCCCCCTGCTCTCTCTCTCTCAAATAAATTTTAAAAAATAATTTTTTTCCGGGGCGCCTGGGTGGCTCAGTGGGTTAAAGCCTCTGCCTTCGGCTCAGGTCACAATCCCAGGGTCCTGGGGCTCTCTGCTCCACAGGGAGCCTGCTTCCTACTGACTCTCTGCCTGCCTCTCTGCCTACGTGTGATCTTTGTCTGTCAAATAAATAAAATATTTAAAAAATATATATTTTTTTCCATCTGTCTTTCTTTTCTCTATCTTTTCTCCAACTCTGGGTCTTCCTTTTCTAATGTACCTAGGTCTCCTCCATCCTAACAACAACAAAAGCAGTTCCTACATCTTGCTTCCTCTTCTCCTACCTCACTATCAAATATGTCTATAGTTTTTCTTTCCATTTCTTTTCTGTCCTTAACTCAAAGCAATGCAACTTCTGTACGTCCCGTTGCATTAGAACCCTTCAAGAATCCTTTAAGCCACTTGTGAAAAGCAGTAGTTTTTCTTCAGGTGGTACCTTACTTGGCCTCTTTTCAAAACCTAGCACATCTGGGCACAGAGTACTTCACAACTTTTCTCACTTTGATGTCCTTGACACTTGCTGATTTTTCTTTATCCCCCTTTACTGGTTGTATTTCCTCTTCCGCTCCCCTAAATGTCATTTTACTCAAAGATTTAGATCCTACTTTTCTGTAATTGTATTTAGTCAAGATTTATCCCTCCATCAATCCTTTATCTATTATCTCTGGATAGATAGGTCTCTTACTACTGGTCTAGAACACTCTTCTGAATTTCATTTCTACAAAAATCTCTAGCTGCCTACTGAACGTTTCTATGTGGAAGTTTTTCTGTCATATCACACTTAGAGTATGTGCAAAGAAAGGGCTTATCCATATTCAAAAAGTAATATCTCTCCCACAAATATTATTTTTCACCTAATTACCAGGCTTACATATGTTAGAGTGCCTCTATCACCACCCACAAAATCTTTATTTTCTTCTTCATAATGACTTTTACAGTAGATGCTTTCATTTTCCCAACACCATCCCATCTCTAATCTCCAGCACAGCATCTAGATTTACTTTAGGGTTCTCTTCCCTCCCCTGATCTGTCCCACAAACCAGAACTATGTTGTAATACAATTTTCTTTCTTTCTTTTTCTTTTTTCTTTCTTTCTTTTTTTTTTTTTTTTTTTTTTTTTTTTTTTTTGCCATTTATTCTCTTCTCCATGAACAGTTGTTAAGGAATAAGGTCCAATTTCCTTCCCCTTGCATTCAGACCCTCTCCCACTCAATTCTAATCTTCTCCTCTAGATTTCCATATTAACAGTGGTCTGTAACATTGGGTGACACATCATTTTCTTGCATTTCTGCCTCTAAGCATGATATTTTTACTTCCTTGAAACACTTTCCTCCTGTTCTTTTCTCCTATTCATCCTACCTCCAACTTTTTTTACTTCAATTTTTTTATTTATTTTCAGAAAAACAGTATTCATTATTTTTTCACCACACCCAGTGCTCCATGCAATCCATACCGTCTATAATACCCACCACCTGGTACCCCAACCTCCCACCCCCCGCCACCTCAAACCCCTCAGATTGTTTTTCAGAGTCCATAGTCAAGAAATTAAAAATAGAACTTCCCTACCTCCAATTTTGACACTTACTTGTCAGTCGCCAATAAGTCCCATTTTTTCTGAATGTCTGAAACATTTCTAAGCACAAAAGTATCTATATCTAACATATCTAAATATGTTTATGTCAATATATGTCTTGATTAGCAGACCTTTAGCTCTTAAAGTCAGGGACTCATTCTCTAACTCTGAAATCCCTGATATCTAAAAGAATATTTGTTGTTGTTGATGCAAAGAATCTTTAACAGTTTTATTTCTACAACTAAAAGGAATCAGCATTTCATCATGGTTAACAGTGCAGATGTCAGACTTGGGTTTGTACTTTAACTCTGCTATGCATTAGCGGTGTGACCATGGTCACATTTTTTCAACTTATCTGAAAAATGCAGATAATCATAGTACCTGCCTCAAATGATTGTAAGAATGAAAGAGATAATATATGTAAAGTGTTCAGAATACTGCTTGCCACATAATAAGGAGACAGTAAATGTTAGCTATTTCATAGTGGTATTCAATACATACGTCCTGAAGGACTGAATTAGTACTGTATCACTGAATTAGAAAATTATACACTTTATAACTTTAACATGTTCTTCGGGTCCTATTTCTACATTAGTTTATCAAGATCTGAAAGACTAAAATCAAATGTGTATTGCTGAATTACTTTTTACCAGGCTGGAGCTGAGAAAAGTCAGTAATATTTATTAAGTGACTGTTGAGTGTACAACGCTGTAGGAAGTTCATAGTGTTTTGGGATTAGATTGCACAGACTGCATTTTTTGGTAGAAAAAACCAATTAGAGAAATTTGAGTCTTGACTCTGTTAATAATCAGCTTGCTGATTCTGATGGAGGTGGGGGAGGAGGCAGTTGCTCTACTTTTGTGAGTTTTAGTTTTTTAGCCTTTCTGTAATGTAGAATTAAGTAATAGAATACATATAAAATATTTAAATAGTATAGTCTATAAACAAAAATGTTATATGATTGATGCTTTTCCTTGAATATTTTATCTTTAAAAGGGTTATAATGTAATTTTTAATAGGCTTTAAACTATTTTTACTTATTTCATTACTTGAAATATATTTTCTTCTGTTTTCTAAAATTCTGGGTCTTTGTTTACTTGGAGCCTTTTTTTTTTTTTTCTGGCTAATGCAATATAAATGTATTGATTGCTTACAATGTGCCAGGAACTATACTAGGCATACGTAAATACATACACACATAGGCAGTGTGGTAGTGTTTAATTAAAGTATTACTAAAGCGCTAAGTGAACACAGAAAAAGGAGTAATTAAGCCAGACACAGAAAAGCAAATATTGCATAATCTAACATACACATGAGATCTAAAATAGTCAAACTAATAGAAAAAAAAAGCAGTAGAATAGTGATTACCAGGGTCAGAGTATACGAGAGGGAAATGAGAAGATATTGGTGTAAGGGTACAAAGTTTCAGTTAACACAAGATGAATGAGTTCTGAGATCTAATGTACAACCTGATCATAATAGTTAATACTGTATTGTGCACTTGAAGTTGCTAAGAAGACAGATCTTAAATTAAGTGTTCTCACTACAGAGATACACACACACACACACACACACACACACGCACACACACACACACTATGGTAACTATGTAGAGGTGAGGTGATGGATAAAATGTTTAGCTTGATCTTTTCAAAATGTATGCATATATTGAAACACCAAGTTATACCTTAAATGCACATGATTTTTATATGTGGGAGATATTTCAATAAAGTTGTTTTTAAAGAAAGGAGTAATTAATTCTTTGCTTAGAGGGAAGTAGCAAAGCTCTGAAAAGTTAACATTTCCCTGAACCTTAGAAGTTAAGTAAGAGTTTGCCAGATGCACATGAGGCTGGGTATTTGGGGCTCTAGTAACAGCAGAAGCAAAAGCCGGGAGGCTTGCAAGTGCTACTGTATTTATGAAATCACAGATACTCTGCTATGATTAAAGAATCAAAGTGTGTATGTGTTTTAGAAGCACTGTTGTGCTGGTGTCTGCTCACACAAGCTTACTCATGAGGGTCAACAGTCCATATTTCTTCCTGTTTTTGCATTCACTGATATCACACTGGTAACTTGAAGTTTGCCAGTGTAGGAGTATTTACACCAGGAAAATTGGCAAACACTACATATCAGGGTTTGTTGTTATTACTGTTGTAATTTCCCTTCAGAGAAGTAATAGTTAAACATGCACCAGCACCCGATTTGTTACAAGTGGCAGTTCTGGCAAGGTTAATCTGAATAGTTAAATAAGGTAATATTGTCAACTGCTTCGCAGGATAAGCTGAGGTTGAATCTTAAAAAAGCCCCATTTTCAGTTTATACTGACATGGGGCATTTTGTGGGCAAAACCACTAAGGAAAAGTGAAATTTTGCAAAGTGGTACACAAATACAACTAAACTGAAATCTAATTTTGAGGGCAAATGGTTATAAATTGTGTGAGTAGATCAGCATTAGCAATACTCAGGGTAAGATGTAAAAACATTTGGAAAATACTTGATTGTCTTGTCATCCAAAATAAAATATTCTCTGCAGTTGTAAGAATTCTAAGAGTCATTTCTACTATGTAAACATTTCTTGGTACTGCTGACATTTCTTCTTGACAACACTTCATCTTTCAGGCAATAACAGGTAAACATTGAGCCTATAAAATTATTTTTAAAAAACCTTTTGTCCTTGTGTTCTTTTAGAAAAAAGTGACTGGTGAAGCCTTTAATATGTAATAAGGAAGTATACTAAAGTATAGAAGTGGCAAATTAGGTAACTCCTTTTAAATAGATGATCAATCACAGCTCTGTGGGGCTTGGTTGTTCTTGAAATAAAACAGTCAATGAGAGCAAACTAATTACTGAGCTAATCTTGAATGTGTTTTAACTAAGTGATATTAATCTGAAAGGAAGAACAAGAAATGAGGAGAGATCAAAGAAAAAAGCAGAAAGACATTTTTAAAATCCTATAGAGAAAATGGCATAAGTTTATACATGTCCACATTGATTGTCATTAATAGATGATCTCTTCTAAAGGCTAGGTTTGAGTAAACAGTTTGTCAATAAGGATTTGTTCTACAAGCCTTACATGTGTTTTCTTGTTTGATATTCTCAATAACTCTATAATGTAGATTATTCTTGTGATCCTTATCTTACTAAGAAGTAGAAGCACAACATCAAAAGAAGAGAATGTAGCAGATCTAGCATTCAAACCCAGGTATGAATCAGCAACAGTGCCACTCTTAACTACTACCCTATAATACAACGCTCCGCAAAGTGTGAGCCCTTGGACAACAGCAGCAGCCTTGCAGGGAACTTGTTAGAAATCTAGATTTTATAACAGGAGGGAAGCTGGAAAATTCACAAATACATGATTATTAAACACCATACACCTGAACAACCAATGGATCAAGAAGAAACAAAAAGGGACATTTAAAATGTGTTGAGACAAATGATAATGAAAACACAAAATACCAAAACTTAAGGGATGCAACAAAAGAAGTTCTAAGAGCTAAGTTTTTAGAATGAGGAAAAAACAAGTACACAATTTAACTTTACAACCCAAGGAAATAGAAAAAGAAGAACAGTCTAGAAAAAACAAGTACACAATTTAACTTTACAACCCAAGGAAATAGAAATAGAAAAGAAGAACAGTCTAAACCCAAAGTCAGGAGAAGGAAAGCAATAATAAAGTTTAAAATAGAAATGAAATAAAGAATAAAAATGATAAAAAATATTAATAAAACCAAGAGAGGATACATTCAAAAGATAAACAAATTTGATAAACCTTTAATTAAACTAACCAAGAAAATAGGAGAGAAACCAAATAAACAAAGTTATAAATTAAAGACAAGACATTACAATTGATATGAGAAAAAAATGGAGAAATCTCAGAGATTACTATGAATAATTACTATGAATAATTATTCATAGTAAAGATTACTATAATTATCAGAAAAAAATGGAGAATTATCAGAGATTACTATGAATAATAACTAATAAATTGGACAACCTTGAAGAAATCAATAACTTCCTAGACACATAAAAACTATAAAGACTGAATCTTCGTGAAATAGAATATTTCAACAAACAAATAATGAGTAGGGAAATTAAGGACTCCTAGCTGGCTCAATTTCCAGCCAGATGCTCCCATTAAGCATCTGCCTGCAGCTCAGGTCATGGTCTTGGGGGGTCCTGGGATAAAGCCCAGCTTTTTTAGGCTCTCTGCTCAGCAGGGAGCCTACTTCTCCCTCTCCCAATCCTCCCCCTCTCCCCACCAAACCCTCTGCTCATGCTCTCTCCAGCTATCTCTCTCTTTCTCTCTCTCTCAAATAAATTAAAAAAATCTTTTTCAAAAAGTGAGTAGGGAAATTGAATCAATAATCAAAAACCTCCCGATAAAGAAAAGCCCTGGACCATGTGGCTTCACTGATGATTTCTCCATTGGTGGTTCTTTCACTCAAAAAAGAATTAATGTTAATCCCTCTCAAATGTTTCTAAAAAATTAAAGAAGAGGGATAAATCTCAAATTCATTTTACCAGACCATCATTACTCTGATATGTGAGCCGAATTAAACAAAAAGAAAAAAAAAAAAGAAAGAGGAAAAAAAAAAAAACCCAAACTACAGACCAACATTCTTGATAAATATAGATGCAAAAATTCTCAACAAAATACCAACAATACTATTCAACAGCACATTAAAAGGATCTTACAACATAATCAGATGGGATTCATTCCTGGGATGCAAAGATGGTTCAATATACATAAATCAATAAATGAGAAACATAACATTCATAGATGAAAACTAAAAATCATATGATCATCTCAATATAAAAAAGCATTTGACAAAATTCAACATCCATTCCTGATAAAAACTCTCAACAAATTGGATATAGAAGAAAGGTACTTCAACATAATAAAGTTCATGTTTGACAAGCCCACAGCTAACATACTATTCAAAAGGTGAATGCTTAAAAGTTTTTCTTTTAAGATAAATCACAAGAAAAGGGTACCCACCCTCACCATTCTTATTCAAAATAGTACTGGAAGTCCTAGCCAAAGCAGTCAAGTAAGAAAATTAAATAGTTGGCATCCAAATTAGGACAAAAGAAATAAAATTTTCTCTGTTTTTAAATGATATTTCCTATATATAAAAAATTCCCAAAGACCACAAAAAAAACCCTGTTAAAACTAATAAATGAATTGCCTGAAGTTGCAGATTACAGAGTCAACATACAAAAATTACTTGTGTTTCTACATACTAACAATGACTATGTGGAGAAAAAATAAAGAAATCAATCCCATTTATAATAGCATGAAAAACCATAAGATACACAGGAATAAATTGAACTAAGGAGGTGAAAAATCTACACCAACATCTATAAGATGTTGAAAGGAATTGAGAAAGACACAAATAAATGGAAAGATATCCCATGTTCATAAAAGAATTCATATTGTTAAAATCTCTTTATTATTCAAAGTCACCTATAGACTCAGTCTAAAACTTATCAAGATTCCAATGATATCTTTTACAGATATAGAAAAAACAATCTTAAAATTCATATGGGACCGTAAAAGACCCCAAATAGAAGCAATTTTGAGAAAGAAGGACAAAGCTGGAAGTATCACACTTTCTGATTCAAACTAAATTACAAAGCTATGGTAATGAAAATAATATGGTATTGGCATAAAAACAGAAACATAACTCAATGGAACAGAATTGAGAGACCAGAAATAAACCTTTGCATATATGGTCTTTCTTTGGCAAGAAAGACAAGAACAGTTAATGAAGAAAGGGTAGTCTCTTAAGTAAATGATGTAGGGAAAATGCCATATTCCCATACAAAAGAATGAAACTGTACCCCCATCTTGAACCATTCAGAAAAATTAAAAATGAATTAAAGACTTAACCACAAGATTTGAAGCCATAGAACTCCTAGAAGAAAACATTAAAAAAGCATTTTGGCAAAGGTCCAGGCATTGATTTTTTTGCATATGATACCAAGGCACAAACAACAAAAATAAAATAAACAAGTGAGATGACATCAAACTAAAAAGCTACTGCACAGAGAAAGAAATCATCCACAAAATTGAAAGGTCACCTATGAAATGGGAGGAAATATTTGAAAACCACATATCATTAAAGGGTTAATATACAAAATTTATAGTATAAGGAACATAATACAACTTAAAAGCATAAAAACAAATAATCCAATTTAAAAATTGGCAAAAGACTTGAGTAAACTCTTTTCCAAAAAGACATCCAAATAGCCAACAGATATGTAAAAAGGTGTTCAACATCACTAATCATCAGGAAAATGCAAATCACAACCGCAATGAGATAATCACCTCTGAACTGTTAGAATGGCCATCATGAAAAACATAAAAAATAGCAAGTGCTGTCAAAGATATCAAGAAAAGGGAACTTGAGTACAATGTTGGTGGGAATGTAAATTGGTACAACAACTGTGGAAAAGAGTATACAGATTCCTCAAAAATTAAAAAAAAAATTAAAAATAAGAATGTCCTATGATGCAGCAATTCCACTTCTGAGTTTGTGGCTGAAAAAAATGAGATCACTACCTCAAAGAGATATCTGCATTTCCATGTTTACTGCAGCATTATTCACAAGAGCCAAGACATAAAAACAACCTAAGTGACTACTAATGGATGAATAGAAAAATATATATTTATATGTATATAAATATCACATTTTCTTTTTCATTGTCATTTCATATGTATATTATATATATATTATACATATATAACTATAATACACATATTATGTATAATATATATATATATATATATATATATATGACGGTTATTCAGCAATAAAAAAGAAGAAAGTCTTACCATTTGTAATAACATGGATGAAACTTGGGGAGCCTGGGTGGCTCAGTGGATTAAAGCTTCTGCCTTCGGCTCAGGTCATGATCTCAGAGTCCTGGGATGAAGCCTCACATTGGGCTCTCTGCTCAGCAGGGAGCCTGCTTCCCCCACCAACCCCGCCCTGCCTGCCTCTTTGCCCACTTGTGATTTGTCAAATAAATAAATAAAAATCTTTTAAAAAAATAATATGGATGAAACTTGAGGTCATTGTGCTAAGTGAAGTAAGTCAGACAGAGAAAGACAAATACTGCGGAATCTCACTTATATGTGGAATCTAAGAAAATCGAATTCAGAAACACAGAATAGATTAGTGGTTACTAGGGGTAGGATGGTGGGAATGGGTGAGGTGGTCTAAGTTAGAGAGATATAACTTCTAGACATGTAATGGACAGAATAGTGACTATAGTTAACAATTGTATTATATATTTGAAAGTTTCTAAGACAGTGAAGTTAAAAGTTCTCAATACACGCACAAAATTGTACTATATGAGATAATAAATGCATAAGCTAAACTTATTGCAACATTTACATATATCAACTCATCCCTTTGTACAACTTAAACTTACACAAGGCTATCTGTCAATTGTATCTCAATAAAGCTGGAAAAGTTAAAGAATAAAGAACAAATAAAAATCCCCAATTCAAACCACATGACTATAAGAAAGAGAAATGCAGATTTTAGGTCCCACCCTGGATGACCTAAATCCCTAAATCTGCAGTGGGGTCCATAATCTGGGTTATTTAACAAGCCCATCAGATGATTCTGTTTCCTACTAAACTTTGAGAATCATTGCTCTGTATTATACTAAGGATAACTAACATTCTAATGAAAATGATCTTATATTAAACAACATGCAGATGCATTTCACACTAAATAGAGTGATCAGGAAAACCTTATGTGTGTTGGAAAAGCAAAAACAGACACTTTGTTCCACTTCCATTATGACTGTGCATGTCACATTCCACAGCAAGGAAAAAAATGCACCATGAGACAAATTAAAATGAACAGGATCACCCTGTTAGCGTCAGTTCAGGTCCAGGCAGGTCCTCAAAAGAATAAAGACTTTAATATTTCCCATTATCCTGGACTTTCCAAAAAGGAAAGAAAGAAAGGGAGGGAGGGAGGAAGGAAGGAAAGAAAAGGGGAAAAAAGGAAATAATTTGATCCATGTTTTTGGCTATGCTAGTGTCTGAGGATGTGTTACAATCTTCCTGAGTAGATAACTCAGAGAATCTGAGAAAGTTGCTGTTTTTCCATCATGATAAGAATAATATGCTTACATTGGTGGATGTGTATTTTAAAATATTGTTATGTATTTTATTTGGTGACACAGGCCTTCTGAAGTCTAATTCTGCTCCATGTATCTATTGCTTTATAATAAACTACACTGCAACTAAACAATTTAAATAATCTATGGTACTGTCCATTGAGCAGGCTTAGCTGGGTGGTTCTTAGTTGAGGCTTCTCATACAGTTGCGTTCAAGTGACGGCTGAGACTGATGTCATCCAGGGGCTTTACTGGGCTGAATGTTCAAGATGGCTCGCTTACATGTGAGCTAAGCACTCAGGAGGGACTACTGACCAGTGTTCCTTTTACATGGCCCCTCCATGTGATTCAGATTTAGATTTTTCCTAGATTATGGTAGATGAGTAACATGCTTTGTCCCCAAAGCAAGTATTCTAAGACCCAAGTAGAAGCTGAAAAGCTTCCAGTAATTTACTTTTTAGAAGTCCCAGAATATAATTGCTCACACTTAGGCCAGCCTAGATTCAAGGATATAGGAATTAAGCACAATCTCCTGAGGGGAGGAGTATAATGTAAGAAAAGAAAGGAAAGGACTAGATAGGGGCTATCTTTGGAGACTTAAATAGATTCTTTCGTACTCTTTGAAAGTATTTTCCTTCTTTTTCTAAATGCTTCCTTCTCTCAATTTTTCTTTAAAAATATAGCCCTTCAGCTAAGTCTTAAAGTTAAGCCAGGTTTAGCTATTTTCAAGGACTGCATAATCAAAGATTTTACCCTTTTGGCAAGTGCCACAGTTGCATGGATGACTATAGAAAACGTGACACACCTGGATTGGAGACAAATGACAGCTTCTTACTCCCAGCCTAGACATAGCTGGCACACTGGTAAACTTCCCTTTTAGTTCCTTGTGCCCCAGTTCCCACAGGGAGACATGAAGAGATCCTGAAGACACCCTCCCACACAGCAGGTTACACGATAAGAGTGATACCCTTAATTTAGGAATCTTGAGTCTTTTATAATGAGCAGTAAACAAACTGCTCTTTACTCTGAAAGGAAACATTGTCTCTATCTTCTAAGGCTGTTCGCTATATAAGTATCCTCTGAAAGGACATTGCAGAGCAGAGATGGTCATACCTCACTTGCAAGACCTAAACAAACACCGGAGCATAATAATAGGGATATTTTTTCACCCCAGTTGATGGCTGCTCCTGAGAGACTTGGTTCTCCTGCTCTTTGGGGTCTTACCCAGTGAGGGCAGAGCCAGCCGTGGCACCCAGAGAAAACCCTCAGGAGTTGCCACTGGTAAGACCTGAGGGTTGAGATGGAGTACTGGCAAGGTCTTCTACCAGAAGACAGAAAAGATCCCGGGTCCTGATAAGGTGAAAGCAAGTGACCTTTAAAAATGACCACCCCTATGTTTAGGCTAGTGGAACTTTTAAAGAGTTTAGGGTTTACATTCAGGTTGGATCTTGTTCAGTGATACCTCGTCTTATCTCTGTGGTCAATATGTCAACTCACATCATCTCATCACGTAGGCATTTTGTCATCTACATCTTCACAAGAAGCAGAAGTGTGAGTACAGCACAATGAGATATTCTGAGACAAAGACCACATTCACATAACTTCTATTACATTATCTTGTTATGATATTGTTACTTTACTATTACTTATTGCTGCTCATCTCTTACTGTGCCTTATTTATAAATTAAACTTGATCACAGGTATGTATGTATAGGAAAAAAACAGTGTATATAGGGTTTGGCACTATCCATGGTTTAAGGTATCCACTGAGGGTCATGCAATGTATCTCCCACAGATAAGGCAGATGGGGGAACTGCTATATACACAATAGCTGAGGTGTGTTTGGGGGAAATAAATAGAGAATTGCCATTTCTTGGAAGACAGCAAGAAAATGAAAGTATAATAACTGTAATGGTGTGGATCAAGATATTTATTATTACTTGAAATTCTGGCATAGCAGGAAAGGAGACACAAGGGAATGGGACTCTAAAGCACTCATACCAAAATACTCCTTTTCCATAAACACTCCAGAAAAAGGTGATCCCTACAAAGGGTGTTAGTGAGATCCTGCTGTCCTGCACGTGCAGCCAGAGTGGCAAAATCCTGAGTAACACTGGCATTGTTAAAAGCTGGAGAATGGTTTGTCTCCCTCCCAATCCCATAAATATGTTTATAAAAAATAAAAAATTAAAAAATTAAAAAAAAAAAAAAGCTGGAGAATGGGTGAGTTATGAGCATACGCAGGAACTCCCCTGGTCAGCTTTTTCATTTTTACATATTTAAACATTCTAATTGTCATTGATATTTAAAATCTAATATATATTTATGTATGTGTATATTTATTATAATCATATAAATATATAACCATATATTTATTATAATTATTATATACAAATATTATTGTGATAGCATATATTATTATATATTTATAATTATAATATATATTTAAATCATTCATATATGTGTAATATATATATTTTACATATATGTATGTATGTATGTATGTATGTATGTATATATACATTCCACACACGTTTTTTGAGCCTTTCCTTCCAAAATACCAGACCCAAACCTGGAATGATGGTGACATGAAGTAAATCAGTATGATCACTTTCCCAATTAAGGATATTGCATGCTAGCTGCAATACCAGAAAGGCCTTCATTGGTTCAAAGCACATTTCTATCCCGCCTGCTTGCCTTTCCCAGGAGATGCAGTGTAACTCGCTCTGAAGAACTGATTGCATACCTAAACGTATGGGGGTCAGTACTAAGGCCAATTTCAGCTTTGAAAATACACCCAACCCTAAGCTGAACCCCTGGATAGAAGTCATTGTCCTATTTAATGCAAGGTTCCCGTATCTTCTCAGGAGCAAGCTTCCTCATCACTTTAGAGGAAATTAGGGCCACTCAGCGTCTCGGAGCTGGGGAGAACCTCAGAAGCCACTGATTCTCTTACTTGCACTTCATAAGTCAGCCAGGACCAGGTCTCTCTCTGGTCTCTCTTTTCCACCACCATGGTGGAAAATTGTGAGATTTGACTATGAAGACCAAGGTTAAGTCCAGCTATATTTTTGTTTAAACATATATTGTAAGCAAAAAATGTATTCATCATTTACTCTCCTAGGCCCTATTCTAAGAAATAAAGCTATAGTGTTATCCCTAATAGAAAAAGTTTCTGGCATCATGAAGCTCAGTTTAATTTCTGATAGGGGAATAAAATAATAATACCATAGCTAGTAAGTGAATTGATAAATAACCATGATAATTTTAAATAGCATTTTTGCTGCTACAGCAGAGATGAATATCCACTAAAACTGCTTTCTCTCTGCAGGCTGCACTCAGCTGAGACGTGGCTGGACAGCCCCTTGTAGCTGCTTATGTAGTTATGGGACTCAGCCTCCCCCCATGGACGGGAGAGAAAACAAAAACAATGTGTGCCACGTTCAGGCCAAGTCTCTCTTTCCCTGCTATGGAAGTCTTAGAAAAGGGCAGAGCCACCATATGGAAGCATCCTGGGTCTTTGCATTTCTGCAAGTAGAAGATTCACCATTCAATTAGGAATACCCACCTTGGACTACTATAGACGAGAAATATATTCCTATTGCCTTTGAGTAATTCTACATTGGAAGTGTCAGCCAGTCTTCCCTACCTGATACAGCCTTGCAGGAAAAGTAGCAGAATGGTATGCTAGGGCATAACAGGTGATTGGACCAAAGGCAACCTGACAGTAGAGTGATAGAAGAAGGCTTTTTTGAAATGATATTTGTGCTGATAATGTCTGTGCTAAGTCCAGCCTTGTTAAGAGCTGGGGAAAAATATTTCAGGTAGTAAGAATGGCAAGTGCAAAGTCCTTGAGGCACAAAGAGGTTTAACGCTAGTAGAACAAATACAAGACTCATGTGACTAAGGCAACATGAGCAAGGGGAGAGAGTTCTGCAGTGAAGTCAGAGAAGCAAACAGGGGTGAGATCATGAAGAGCCTTCTAGGCCATGGTAAGGAGTTTGGATTTTATCCCAAATGTGATTGGAGTGTTTTGAGATGAATAGGAAATGGGATAGGGATGGTTATTGTAAAAAGAACGTGCTGATTGCTGGGTATAGAATGGATTCTCCTGGGGCAGAAGAAAAATGAGATTTGTTTTTTGTTGTGGTTTATTTTATGTGTTGACTTGGTTGGGTTGAGGGATGCCTGGATAGCTGGTGAAACAGTATTTGGGGGTGCTTTATGTGAGGGTGCTTCTGGAAGAGATCAGCATTTGAATCAGTCAGTAGACTGAGTAAGAAGATGCACTCTCACTGATAAGAGTGGGCTTCATCCAATCTGTTGAGGGTCTGAACAGACAGAAAGTCAGAGGAAAGTTCAACTCTCACCCTGAGCTGTTCACCTTTTCTTGCCCTTGGATATTAGGACTCCTGGCTCTTGAGCCTTTCGACTCTGGGACATATACCAGAACCCAATTGCCCACCCCACCTTAGGCCTTTTAATTCAGGCTGAATGATGTCACTGAATTATGGCCCCTTCAAGCTTGAAGATATCAGACTGCTTGACCTCCATTATCGTGTCAACCACTTTCTGTATAAGCAGACAAACAAATAAATCCTATTGGGTCTGTTTCTCTGGAATATTCTGCCTAAATATACTGTTAGAATAGAGTTCAAATCCTTTAACATATCTTGAAGGTTCTCTGGATTCTGGTTCTTGTCCCATCCTCAGTGCTCACCATTAGCCTTCATACTTCACCAGACATAGTCTGGTTTTTTGTTTTTGTTTTTGTTTTTTTTCACTCCCTGCTTCCTTTTTCCTCAGAGACTGCGTATGTTGAACTTTTTTCCTGGAACACCTTTCCTCCACAGCTCTCCTCTTTCTAATTCTATGTGGGACTCTAATTAACTCTCTAGTCCCATTTTGAGCTCCAGTCATTTTGATCTACTTTTAGATCGAAATTATGCCATAGAGTCTCTTATTCCTGGGCCTTTGAACATGATATTTTACTCCATCTTGTTTGTTAACTTCTATTCATTATTCTAGTCTCAGTTTAGCTGGCGCTTCATTTAGAAAGCCTTTCCCTCTCTCCTAAGTATAGGGAAGGCACTCTTCTCAGTGCTCCCAGAAGCCTGTAGAGCTTTGGTGTTCATGCTGCATTATAATCACTTGTCTGTTGGGGTAGCAACTCTGTGAATTAGGAGCCTTTGCTTCCATGAAGTCTATTGCATCTCATACATTCAACAATAGTGGTTCAATGAACAACCAAAACCAATACAACACTAAGTCCAGAGGACTCTCTCAAGGCTACAAATGAGAGATGAAGCCATCTCTCAGAAGCTGGGAAGAAATTCATTTGAAATAGGATAAGGTCAGGGATGAATGGAGAAGGGTCATGGAAAATAATCTCATAAGGTGAGGTGCCTCCTTATCAGTTATTAGGGCAAGGGCATACGTGGCACACTTCAAGGTATAACATTGAGTTCACCACTGCCTCAAAGAGAGCAAATGAACTGTGACAGCACTTTGTATATTGGAAAGCATTGCACATATATTAAATATTTTAATAATCTACAAATATATTAGTATTATTATCACAGCATTTGTAATAGACTCATTTTTTCCATCCAAAAGAAAAAAAACAGCTTGAGAGTCTGCTTGAACATGCAAACGTTCTTGTCTGGAAGACTGTTCGGTGATAAAGGTCACTGTGAACTTATTGAGGAGCTCAGTGGGATGGAAGCAGCATTTATTTATGTGTATTTATGTGCTTATTCACTGATGGCTTTGCTGAGGAAAGCTATATTGTCAAGTGCCCTAATTAAGAAATAATAATGTAATTGATTTTTTATGGATTATCTTCAATTGAGTCCCTTTACAACAGCAAACTCTCATTGACTACTCAGGATAATTGATGGCTTCTCAGCACAATGCCCTTGGCTGATTGCAGAGCCGTTGATGCTGTATCTGACAATGACTGTGAGCGATCCCTGTTCTTGCAATGGCGACCCTTAGAAAGGCAGCAAGCTGACGTTAGGAACACGGGTCAAATCACTTTCGCTTTTGTAAAATGAGGGGGTTGAACTCATCAATGGCTTGAAAAATAAAAATACAAATTTGGTAAAACCCCTTCATCAAACAAATTCTACATAGGGGATGTGTTTGTAAAATAGGTGCTAACTTTGTTGGAGGTGAGGGTGGGAACCAGCTTGCTCCGTTTCCATCTTCCACCACCAGAGCAGGCTCTGAAGGACACACAGTTTGAGCTGCTGGACCAGATGTTCTCCAAGTCTGATTCCAGTTCTAAAACTCCAGGGTTCTGTGATATGACTTTCAAGGGCTCCAGGAGGAACCACAATAGCCATTTTTCTTCCCTTTAGAGTAGATGTGTCTCAAAGCATTTGCTGTCACACTCCAGTCAGCTATCAACCTTGGCTCAGACCCTCCAGGTGGTAGTTTTGGCAAAGTGAAGTAAACTATGCCTCTGATTTTTGTGATTTCATGTCAGAGTGTGTGTGTGTGTGCGTGTGTATACATGTGTGTAAAATAGTCCGCAATCTTATAGGAGCTCTGAGTTTTCCTCTTTGAGCAGATTTTGGTGGGATCGTGAAGGCCCTGTGGTTGTCTAGGAGAGAGAAACAATAACTGTTGTGTACCAGCTGTTGTGCTGGATACTTTGTGAAAGGAGATATATTAATTACCCATATCCATTGATGAACAAATTAAAGTTCAGAAAGGTCACCCAAGGTCACAATGCCCTTTTGTCTCCATGACTTCAGAGTTCATACTTCTTAATAATAGTGATTTCTGTTTGTGTCGAAAGAGACCTAGTTATATTGTTTGGGGAGACGCTGATTGAAACAAACAGGCATTCTGACTGTACAAAATTTTAGTCTTTGAGGCCCTAAAAGAATGCAGGCATTGAATCAGATACCATTTCAATTAGAGTGTGGTTATATGGTCTTCATCTAGACTATATGTGTATGTGTGGTACATGTAGTCAGCAGAATAATGCCCACATGCTCCCAAAGATGTCCATGTTCTAATCCTGGGAACCTATGGCAAAGGGACTTTGCTGATGTCATAAAGTTTCTCTGACCTTGAGTCAGAGAAATTACCCTGGATTGCATGGGTGAGCTAAGGTAATCATTAGAGCCTGTAAAAACAAAAGAAGCAGAAGAAAAGGTAAAAATGATTCGATGTGAGACTTAAGCAATTAATGCTGGCTTTGCAGATAGAATAAGGGACTCGGAGCCAAGGAATCCAGAGAAATTTGGGAAACTCGGGGAATCTGAAATACTGCCTGAGGAACCCAAAGAAAAAGTGCCACAAGTGGGGTAGAGAGCACCTCTGCCTGTATTTGGGGGATTGGCAGCAGATCCGGTTTTTGCAGAAGAATCTGGAGGGGACTGTAGAAAGGAGGAATGTTCTCTGAAGTTTGCACCAACAACCACATGATCGAAAGACCTCCCTCAGATGAACCAAGACAACATACTTCACTGGGGGACTCAGAAAGGGGGTTACTCAGAGCAGAGGAACTGTTTCCAGAGCTTTGTTTATATCCATCCATATCTTATCTTCTGTTTTAGCTAAGTTTTAATTAGAGAAAATCTCTGAATGTACTTCCAGAACATTTTTCTCATGGTAGGTGATCTTGAAATGAATTAATCATCAAGCAAATGGATTTGATTTATTTAAGTGGACTAGGAAGATTTAATTATTGTCTTACCATAAAAACTAACAAATAGCTAGTCAAAGGAATATTTTTGGAATCTTGTTTTATTTAATCTTGATCATAATTCCTGACACATAGTAGGTGACATTTGTTTTTAGAATAAAATACTTGGCTTTTATTCAGAGAACAACCTAGTGCTAAAACTGGCTGAGCAACTTATTGTATGTTTGGCTAAGGGAATGTCAGCCTAGAATATTTTTTTTTTTCGAATGGGAAAGGCAATGGTTCTATTACCTCCATGGAAAAATACACCAAAACAACAAAAAAAATCTAATACAATATAACTTCATACATTTTTCTATTAATAGCCCCAGTGAGTGCTGACAAATGTTTGGAGTTTACCACAATGCCCAAATCAAAACCCTCAAATGGTATGCCCACAAAGGCTGTGAACTCTCAAGCCAGCAAGCTAATGGACAAGATGCTAAATATCAACCCAGGACCAAGATATATTTTTAATTACTGTTGGCATTTTGCTTCTGCTTAATCCATTACATAGGAGCCAACACCATGCCTTTTTCTCCAATATCAGACTTCCTCTATTGGTAGGACTCAGCTTTAGTCAGTAACATTAGGTAGGAGGCCAACCACTAAGGAGGGTGAGTGATTGACCCGGATGACACAGCTGTACCACAGACGAAACCAAATGAACCTACAGCAGCTTACAGACAAGGTCCTTCTGTAAGCACTGCTAATGTTTTCCTGCATTTTACGGTTCTCAGGCAAGATGCTGTATTGAATTCTATGTTGGGGTAAGGTCTTCATTTTCACTTTTCTCTTTTCCTGACAAAAGTGAGATGAAAAGCATTGCTGTGGAAAGGGCCAGGCCTAGAGGACAAAAGACTGAGGGTCAGATGTTTGCACTGGGTGATAACAGAGGAGCCATTTAACCTTTCTGAGCTTTGTCTGTCTAATTTATGAAATGGAGATTTTAAAAAAATGTCTTCCCTGTTTTCTTCATTTGCATGTTGTGGGGGGGTCACATGACAAGAATTAATTATATATGATATGAGAAAGTTTTTTTTGGTAAAGTATAATATAAATATAAGTGGCTATACTTTTATAACTGACATCGTAACCCTAGCTATCAATGAGGTATAATGGGACTAGGTCTAATTGTCCGTTTATTTTGCCTGTTTTTCTGAGTTCATTTGTCCCTTTTCTGACACTGATACTGGTCAATTTTTTTTATTTTTTATTTGTTTTTGTCAGATACTTATACCAATTCCCCTTTGTGCTTTCTCTCTGTCTAGTGTTTGCTTAAGTAGAGCCGGAAATCAAAAGCATAAATACAGAGTATTTAGCAAATGCTCTTCAAAAATCCACTTATCCCATGTTCCCAAAATCTTTTAAGAAATTTCATCAGTCAGATATTGCCGTGTAATAGATACTGACAAAATTATAGCAGAATACACCAGAGCCATTTGTTTCTCACCTGTCTCTGGGTCAGGTGGGATTGGGACATCGAGGCTGGATCCTGGGTTGGGTCAAGCTATAGGTACAGCTGGGTTTGGTGTCTTGCTCTGAGCTGGTCTTAGATCTGTACCACGTGTGTTCAGCTTGGGGCCCAGGCTTAAAGGGGTAGCACCTGTGCTGGTTAACTTTCTTCCCACGAAGACAGAAGAGGTGTAAGACTGCAAGAACTATAAAAAAGATAGCAGAGAACAATCAAAAAGAGGAAGTTGGGCAAAATACTGTGAAACTAAAGCTACTGCTAATTCTCTCCTCAAATAAAATGTTTATTTCATCAAATCGTATGTTCTCAGGTACAAGCTCTTATGCTTTCAACTTTGTAGTGGACCCTAGGACAACTTTTTTTTGTTTGTTTTTTAAAGATTCTATTTATTTATTCGACAGGCAGAGATCACAAGTAGGCAGAGAGGCAGGCAGAGAGAGAGGAGGAAGCAGGCTCCCTGCTGAGTAGAGGGTCTCGATCCCAGGACCCCCAGATCATGACCTAAGCCAAAGGCAGAGGCTTTAATCCCTGAGCCACCCAGGTGCCCCTAGGACAACTTTTTCACATGGCTGAAGACCGCGTTGTTGAAACTTTAGTATGTTTGCATGTGTATGTGCCTTCTCTCTTTTGACTGTTTATTTTGGAAGGTGCATTTTCTTCTTAATTTTCAAGACTATTGAAACAATAGTTAAATAATTATGAAGACAAATGTGGGTGCAGGAATAGCTGGGTAGGAATAGAGGTATCATTGTTCCCTGGGAGTGAATCAGTGAGTCCATGCTGAGAATGAAAATTTTATGCGGGAAAACAGATGCCCTCCTGAGTTAGTCACATCCCCCTTGCAATGCAGATATCATGGAATATTCTGGCCAGGTTGTTTGTTTGCTTCAATGCTTAGCATAGTAATCATTAAAACTGGGATTATGGACATTGGGGAGGGTATGTGATTTGGTGAGTGCTGTGAAGTGTGTAAACCTGGTGATTCACAGACCTGTACCCCTGGGGATAAAAATATATGTTTATCAAAAATAAAAAATTCTCAGGCTTTCTATTTCTTCCTGGTTCAGTTGTGGTAGTTTATATGTTTCTAGGAATGCATCCATTTCTTCCAGATTGTCAAATTTATTGCCGTAGAGTTGCTCATAGTATGTTCTTATAATAGTTTGTATTTCTTTGGTTTATAAAAAATACAAAATAAAAAATAAATAAATAAATAAATAAATAAATAAATAAAAATAAAAGAATAAAAAATAAAATGTAAAAAAAAATAAAAATAAAAAAATAAAAAATTAAAAAAAAAAAACCTGGACTTTATTTTACTGAAGTGCTATTTCCCCATTTCATTCAAAAATGCTTATGAGTTGAATTGCATGCCTGATAGGTTTGACACTGTGTTTTATGCGAGGAATAGGGAAGGCCAGGATAGACAGAAGTTCCAAGATAGAATTTCAAGATGATTTCTGACAAAATCCAGTGAAAAGCCATCTTTTTTTTTTTTTAGGAGATTCTCAAGTCAACATTTCAAATATTTACAAAAAAAATCCACACTCATTGAAGATAACTGTAATCATCTACACAATACACACACACCCCTTAATAAAGTACTCTTTGTAGAAAACCTTGTTTGGGTTATTACAATATTAAATGAACAGTTTATAGAATTTAGAAGAGTTCTATGAATCTTTACTAAAACTTTACTGAAATGTAAAGTTTATGTACAAAGTAAAACTGAGGCTTCTTATTCAAAATTTTTTCTTAATTTTTTATTAACCTGTAATGTATTATTTGCCCCAGCGGTACAGGTCTGTGAATCATCAGTCTTACACAATTCACAGCACTCACCGTAGCACACGCCCTCCCCAGTGTCCAACCCCCAGCCACCCTATTCTTCCCATCCCCTCCCCTCCAGCAACCCTCAGTTTGTTTTCTGAGATTAAGAATCTCTTATGGTTTGTCTCCCACTCTGGTTTCATCTTGTTTCATTTTTTCCTCTCTTCCCCTATGACCCTCTGTGCTGTTTCTCAAATCGAGGCTTCTTTTGAACAAAGATATTCCGTTCAAACATTATATCTAAAAGGTAAACACGTTTACCTTTCCTGGCTGTAGAGGACTAAATTCTTATGTCACAATAACCAACGGCGACAATCAATGGGGTCACATTTGAGATTTAATACTTTTTCATGGTAGCATTTTCAGTGATAAGCCTATGTGAAGATTACCTTAGGGCTAGCATCCGGCTGCTCAAAACATCCCTGGAAGAAGTGTTTCCAAAGCTCTGCCATTCCTGGTAGAGCCCAGCTTGGCAAGTCAATTTATTAAAAATAAATAGCATTCAAATCATAGCCCTCTTCCTCTCCACCGCATTCTCCTTCTCTGTCTCTTTGTCGGTGCCTGTCTCTCACTGCCTAAATATTTTTTTAAGATTTTATTTCTTTGAAAGAGAAAGCAAAGAGAGAGAGAGAGAGAAAGCATGGGTGGGGGGGGGGGGGGCAGAGGCAGAGGGAGAAGCAGGCTTCCCGCTGAGCAGGAAGCTGGATGCAGGGCTCTTAACCAATGGAGCCACCCAGGTGCCCCGAAGTGTTTTTAAATGTGAGTTATAAAATTTTAAATAATTAAAATAGTGTAATATTGTTTAAAAATATTTTTAAGAGTTACATGGTGACAAGTGTCTCATTTGTGTTTCTTGTCTATCTTATGCCCATCTCCCAGTATATCCATGTTGATTCATTTTGTTATAAATATACAAAGGTACTCTCTATTACAGGTTTTATTTTGCATCATGTCTCTTTAAATGGCAAATATGCATGTGCCTGTATTATATAGACTTAGCACACGCACACATACCATACACATAGTCTCTGTAGCTTATCTATTGCCATACTACAAACTACCTCAAGACACAGTAGCTTAAAACAAAAGCAATGTATTATTTCTCAGCATCCCTTGGGTTGGAAATTTGGACAGAGCTCTTCCTAGCAGTACTTCTGCTACAGGATGTCAACTAGAGTCATTCATTTAGCTACATTCAGCTACTGGGGGAGCTGAGATGGAAGGTCTAAGAAGTTTCATTTATGTATCTGGCACTGCAACATTCCTCCTTGTCACTTCTCTTTCCAAGTGACGTGGGCTTCTTTGCAACATGGTGGTCTAAGAGAAGTTGGACTTCTTACATGGCAACTGGCTTCCTAGCATGAATGTGCTAAGAGGTAAAGGCAAAAGGGTCCTAAATTCTTATGTGGTAGAATCAAAGAGTCTAGCAACCACCAGTAGATCATATTTGAGATTAATATTTTTTCATGATTCAGTTTCCATTGATGAGACTATTTTAAGATTAATCTTAGGGCTCATATCTTAAGACAGCCATGCACTTTAGAGTCACTCCTACCACCTTCCATTGGACAAAACAAGTCCCCAGATCACCCCAGATTCAAGGGGAATAGATTCTATCTTTCAGTGGGATGAATGACAAAGAATTTGCAGCTATCTTTAACTGACCATACTATCTGTTTCATTTTATACACGCTTTAAAGTGTATGGATACCAGCCAATGGGTGATTGAAAGATGCCTACTAATATACCACAAAAAATCTGATTTCAGTTTTCAAAAAAATTATCAAGTTACTGAGGAATATTAATGTAAGTTGCAGTACTTTTAAAATAAAAATAGTTTTCTTTTTTAAAAAAATAAACTTTTCATCACAACCTCATTGGCTTGCTGAAAGTCTACATTTTTGTAACACAATGTGTTGTTAATTAAAAAAAAAAAACCTCACCAAAGTATTTTTAATCACTTGGATATATCTTGACTGTCAATTTGAGGAGAGGTTAGTCTCTCCATGCATGCTTTGACATATACATTAAACCTTCTCTTACTATTCTCTTGAGAATCTAATTCCCATCAAACTTGTGACATAACCTATAACTATCACCAGCTTCTTTGTGGGAGTTTACGATCTTTGTGATATATGCCTTCTGAAATATATGTCTGTAGGCTTATGGTAAAATTAATAAAACCGAAATTAAAACTGACAGCTCTGAAATGATATGCTACCCTTAGCATATGGAATAACTACCGTGAACACTTATGGGGTTTGTTGCAAGATTATAGACAGTTACCCAATAGGGGATAACTTCTGAACTATGTTGCTAAATCTCATTTGACAGGTTTTGGATTTGGTATAATTTTTCTATAGCATCTTAGTGTTGGGTTAGCAATATGTTAGCTATGATTCAGATGACATTTTATGCCTAAGCTCCTCAGTCTTTCTCCTCCACGTTTTCCCTCTCTTCCCTGTCACTCCCTCCTCTTTCTTCCCCTCCTTTATACACTCAATCTTATCTAAATATTTTAGCAGTTAGTTCATGGCTAGGGGATTCTTTATGAAATATGTAATAAGAAACCCTTTTGTCTGACTGCAAGTCTGAGTGTGCACATCTGCAAATCTGAGAATACCTATCAGAGTTTTATCTACCTATCTACCTATCTACCTGCTTATCTGCCTATTGATTTATTATGTTTATACTCACTTTTTCTGTTATGGTAAGAATGCAGGTTGCAAGGATTTAGTCCTATACACTGTGTTCAGTGATCCCATCTTTTATAAAATCTGTCTTGGCCCCCTTCCTGTGTGTACATGTGTACACACACACACACACACACACACACACACACATTTTTTTTTCTTTAATGGGGATATTTATTTATTTTTCTGGTGAATGAAGGGCTATTGTCCAGATTTTGACTTTTCCAAAAAAATAGCATAATTCCTATAAAAGAAAGTCTTACGCAGTTTGGGGAAAAATAATTAAGAATTGGTTGCTATAATAGCAAAGAGATACTCATGTATTGTAATTCTGCTAACACTTCAGGATTCTATATACTGGAAGCTATGTGGGATTATTAAAAGATGAAACTAGGAAATGGCGCCAGATGGAATTTGAGGTACTTTCAAATGTATTCCTCCTCTTTTATCCTCATTTTACCTTGAAAATGCAGAAATTACATAAACATGCTTCAAACAAAGTAAATTAAAAAATAAACACATATTAACACATTTACTGTGGTTTTGAGTATAGCTATGACTCCCCATTTAAACTTATGGGCCTTTCTAAAGTTTGTCAGAAATTACATAGGCTCTTGCTTCTGACATAGTCTAGACTGGGTTACCTTTAACAACATTTTAGTAACTCTTGCTGAACGATTACTATCCCTGCAGTCAGGATCATTTTTTGATGTAACACGGTTTTATAAATAATAAAATGCAATACCCATGCTGTAGACACTCTTGGTGACTACTCAACATCCAATTCATTCTTTTTTTGTGGCAACAGAGATTCCTTGAGCCTTGTTAGATATTTTTTTCTTTTCTTACCCCCTATCCAAATAGGTCCCATGTTCTGTGCTTTGATGCTTAGAGATGTTTGCAGTATACTTCCTGGGTATTTTCTACAAAAGCTTATATCCACTGAAGAGTTTTGAGTTGGAGACAATCAGTCTAAAAAAAAAAAAAAAAAAAAGTCCCTGGCTTAGGGGATTCCAGATGGGTTTGTAGGTCTAATGAACCCTAGGGACTAAGGGTTGTGTAGATGGTTTGGTGCCCACCCCCATGATCAGAGGTGGCCCAAGAGGTCTCTGTAGGGCTTCTCAGACCAGTCCATGCAGGCAAACAGTGCATATATACCTTCTTTGTGTCCTTGATCTTTGGTAACAAGAAGGTGTTCTGATGAGATTTGATATCATCCTGACAACTAGAGTAGTAGCAGGACCTAAGGCTCCTCTACTCTTAGGAGCCACACAATTTTGTAGGAGTTCTGTTGTCCCTCCTACTCTTTGGAGATAACTCTGGATTTGGGGGAGGGAACAGGGCCAAGACCCCCTTTTAGGAATATTGGGTTATTTTATATTGTGAATCATAATTCCCACATGAGAAATACATAAAACATAAATATACAACTCAGCAAATTCTCACAAAGTGAATAACCATGTCATTCCTTCTAGCTTAAGACATAAAACACAGCCGGTCCCCAAAATCCTCTTCATGGACCCTCTCAGTAACTGTTTTATCATTCTTCCCTAAAGAGAATCCTGATTTTTCAGTAAAATGTTTCTTGTTTTTATTTATAACTTTATATAGCTTTTTTTTTTACTACTTAAATATCAATTACTAAGCATTAGCTTTGTCTATTTTTAAATTTTACATAAAAGGAATCATAGTCTTTTTTTGGTTTGTGGGTTTTTTTCACTCAAAATTATTTTGTTTGTGAAATATATACATGTTATTGTGTGTAGCTGCATCTTGTTACTTTTCTATTGCTGTATAGTATTTTATTATATAAAAACAGCACAATTTATTTAGTTTTTTATTGTTGAAGGGAATTTGGATTATTTTCAGTTTTGAGAATAAGAATTCAGATGATTTATCAAAAGCATCCATGCTCAAAATTAATACACACAGTGCCCCTCACCACCACCCCACTGTGATTCTGCTCCCTGCTAACTCCCATATTAGTTACCTGATCTATAGTTGAACCTCTGTCATAGAAAGAATTAATTGCAATGTCCTCAAGAGATCTTTCCTATTTGGCCATCATGGACTGATTCAGGAAGATACTTGGTCTCAAGCTTCTCCAATGAGTGCCTTCCTGGGAATTTTGGATTGGAACAGAAGGAGAGTATATGTTTCTAAGTTGCTAGAATCTTGTAAATCTAGGTGTTATTGACACCCATTTCCAAGTGGACAGGAGAAAAAATTAGAAATATCTTCAGATGAAGAAAAGAATGAAGCAGATGACTAGAGGGGCACAACTATAAGACTGTAGGAATCCTGATGATCAGAGTCCTGGTTTTGGTTTGTTCTGAAGCTTTTACTTCCTTACAAAAAAATGTCCTGTTGGCCCAAGAGAGTTTGAGTGAGCTTCTGTTACATGGAAATACAGTAATCCTAATATTACAGATATTTTTACCTAATCTGGACACTATTTGTAACTATTTCTTAAACAATGATATTTTTCAATAATTTTGTTTGTGAGAATTCAAGTATCTGCTACTTGATACTAACATGTTGAATTAATTTGAAGTAAAAGAACCTCTCTGTGACTTAGTTTATCATCAGTAACATATGGCAGTTTGGACAATAAAATCTCTAAGATTTACTTTGTACCTAACACAAAATTATTCTATCAGAGTGCCAGTAGGCAAACTTATTATTTGCACTTGACTTTTCAAAGGAAGCAGTGGGGAGTCTGGTGATAATTTATTCTAAAAAATTTTGAAACCAGAATATTTCAGAACTCTTCTACTTCCTAGTAAATGGTGCATTCTCCATTAGAATATTTTCTGATGCATAGCAAGCACTCAGAAAATATTTGTCAAATGAAAGAATGAATGAATGACTATCCACTTGAGATATTTTATATCCCAAGATCTAGAACATTAAGCACATGTTTTAATGATGTTAGTTCTCATTCAACCCTTCCCATAAATCCCTAGTCTTTACAAAGACCAAATGCAACCTTTCAAGTATGTGGGTTTCTGTATCTGGGTGATTCAGAACTGAAGGGGTTAATGAAGAGTCGGATGCCTCCATAGGATATCTGTGAAGCACAAAAAGTACAGTGCCAACAAAATCCCCTGAAGAGTAAACAAAACTTGGAACTGTTGCAAACAATAAATTGTCAATACCTTATAGAAGCAATAGATAATGAAAACTTATCATGCCTATAGTTAGTATCCTCTTTAAAAGAATTTACAGAGTCTATGAAATTAAATTCTGTGCACAGTTCTCTTAATTTGTCCTTAATTAAACAATACTCCATAAATGGTGCATTCAGTGACCAAATGTTCAGAGACAGCAAAATGGTGGGTCCCAAGCCATTAGGAATGAAATAAAGGCAGTCCCTGGAGAGTCTGCAAGAATCTGGTCTCTCTAAGTGACAACTGATGGTTTAGGAAAGATAATTAACTTTGCAATTACAAACTGCAGCTTTCACCAATGCTGTTTTTTCCCCAGTATAATCTTTTAAATGTTGGATTATTTCCTATAATCGTGAAATAGTTTGCTAGGAAAAGAGAAAAGCAAACAAATACCCCCACTTTAGGCTGCTGAGTTCATCAGGAATTACATCCTTATTGATTAATTTAATGGGTATTGTTTTTTTATTTCTAATGTTAGATCAATATCCATTTAATGTGTGATGCTATGCTGATTCACAACACTAAAATTTCAGCAGTAGATTTGTACAAATAGCAAAACAATAGTTAGATTTCTCACAAAACCAGAAAAGATAGATCTTTTCTTTTTTATCAGAAGGGAAACACGAAATTACTGTTTAAAACATTAAGAGTTAAAACTTTTAAAGAACCCTCATTCTGCTTTAGATTTAATAACTTTATGCCATTTTTTTCTGCTTAAGTGATTCTCTAAAAATCTCATTACTCTATTTATTATGGATATTTAAATGACTTTCATACCAGGATAATCCAGTTTTTCTCCTCCTCCCCCAAAGAATTCAGTCTACCCTAACTGTACCTGGCCAACTTTTCTTCATGTCAGCTGACACTATCCATTAGGCAAATGTTAATGGCAAATAGGAACTGCTTTTCTTTTTCCTTTTAAAATCTGATTGCTGGAAGGAAACCTTTGCGGTGTCTATGTAGACAAAATTTTGAACTGTAAAAATATCATGCACTAATTTTAGATCCCAAATACCCATCCTATTCTCAACACTCTTCAACTTATCAGATGAAAACACCCCTTCTACTTTGCTCCATTTTCTGATTATTTGTGTTTCTAAATAGGTGTGCCTTACTGTGCATGCTCAAAGGGCTCCTACCATTCACAGCAAATACACAGGACAGTAATCTTTGAAAACTGACTCACTCAGGCAAATACCAAACTGCATTTTGTTAACACTATATTGATAAAGGTGAAGAATCAGAAGGCATTGGAGAGATACACTGGTTTTAATTTGATGCCTCAAAAAGTCAGGGAAAATTTGTTGGACCATGTCCATGTCATTAGGCTTTTTCATAATGTACTTAGGTTTCATCAGAGACTCTCATGATGTTAAATAATCTTTTTTTTTTTTTTTGAACTTAGGTGGGCTCACCCATCCTTCTTCCCTCCCTTCTTTTTTTCCTTTCCTCTTTTATTCACTCACTGAGTATTTATTGAATTCATACTCCATATTAGTACTGAACCAGAATCTGTGGGTTCAGAGAAATACACAACACCTTCAGGGATGTCACCATTAATAAAAGCTGAGGTTCGTTGCTTGTGGATAACATGTATGTATAGCCACTGGGACCTTAACTAAATATAGAGAAATGGGGTGCTTTTCTTCCCAGAGGTCTAGTTTCTACACTGCCAGGAAGCCCAGACAACTTTCCATATTCAGTTCCATTTCCATAACCATTTAGCAAAATTTCTATCTTTCCCTAAAGAAAAGAGCAATGAATACAAATTATCCATCAGTCCACCTGCCAAGAGCCTATATTCTTCATAAGACTGTGCCTGTGTCCATCCTAATCTGCCTCCATATTACAAGGATGCTCCCTCTCCAATGCCTTTAACCTCTGTTTCCTACCATTTGTACCTTTAAATTTACCTGGCTTTGGCCAAAAAGCTGAACTGCAGTCCTCATGACATCTGTGCATCTCTTGGGCTCCCTGAGACCATCTCCCACTTACCCTTTTAGTGACTTCTCATTCCTCATTCCTCGACCCATTTCTTATTTTGCATCATCTCATCTTCCATTGAGGTCTTCTCTTATTTGATTGTACAGTTTGCATTCATTCTCCCAGCTCTGACCTTCTGACAAAAGCCCTCAAAACTGGAGAATTTCCCACAATGTAGCCCCACCTGGCCTCTGTGTCTGATGGGATTTCTAGCTGAGCCTGGCCCACATCTCAATGAGTGGGGGAAAGAGAAGAAGGAGCACATTCAACTGTTAACCCCTAGTCCAAAGTTGTATTGCCTCCTTTTTGGACAATTACAGAAGTTTCATAATTGGTTTCTCTGTATTTACTCCCCTAATATTCGGGTTTATTATCTACCATCTCAAGACAAGTAGGTCTATGGTCTTATTCTGATTATATATATTATTCTCCAACTCTAAATCATGCCATAAACCGTTTGCTTTATTCACTGCATAGCACCATGTTCCTTGTGGTAGGCAATGTATGATATTCATCCTTGTATTTTTCTGACAACTACCATGGGAACATGGTAGAGAATTTAACATCTATCCACTGGATGCTAATTCCACTAAAATATCAATGTGCATTTTGCATGGACAATTTTCTACCAATAAATATGGGAACCACCATTTTAACAAAACTTAAGTAGGTTTCTTTACTGCAGGACTTCCCTGAGCCTTAAACATGTTAATGTACTGGTAGCACTCCAACAGGAAGTTGAAGAACATGGTACTTGACCAGGAAAACTTTTTTTTTTTCCTAGAGCATCTTGAATAGCTAGTGCTAGTGCTCTGTGGGCACATTCAGTAAAATACTGTTTCACAAAATGAAGTTTAAATAATTAGAGAGCAATTAAAAGACTTCCATGATTTAGTCCTCATTTCCCTTCCTATTTTTCCTATTTGCCTTCTATAAGTTTCTTGTCACTAACTTTATATTCTAGGCAAAAAGGCCATTTACTGTTCCAACATATCTTATGCTTTGCTAAACACCTGGGTTTTTTCTACACTCTCATCTAACCTTCTCCAGTTAAAATTTTATCCATAATTTAAGGTCCCCCCTATGAACTGTCTTTTTATGCATTAATTTTTGGCTTATTACTTAACTAAATTTGACTTCCTGCGTTCTCAAATTATATGCTGCCATTTTTATGGCGTATATCTCAATGTATTGGATATTGTGGCTAATGGTGGACACATTTCCATTATTAGTTTACAAATACTTAAAATCCTTGAACAATGAATTCTTACCATGAACTAACCACTCTTCTAGGAACTAACCACTCTTCTAGGCATTTTAGTCATTAATTAATTCAGTCATCCATCCATGTATATCCCTCCACTTTCTCTGCTCTGGCCATCCATCATAATAGTGAGTACCAAAGCACGTTCTGGGACCAAGCACTGGGACTACAACAGTAAACAAGGTAGAAAAAGCACATTCCCTACACAGTGTATATCCTAGTGGAGGAACATAGGTCAAAAACATGTGAAAAATAAGTAAGTAAGACTATTTGGAGAGAGGTAGGTGATATGTAGAAATTGAAACACAATAATGATGTAGAGAATAACAGTGAGGAATGGGATTATTATATTGAGTAAGAATGGTCAGGACATTTTGCATATGCTAGCTCACTTAACCCTCAGAATAATACTTTGAATTACTTATTCCTATTTCCAGTTTACATATGAGCAAACTGAAATTAAGTAAAGTTCCATAGGTTCACCAAGGTCATTTAGATCATAAGTATTAAAACAGGGCTAATAAATATAATTGTTTGGTTGTACATAGCAAAACCCCGAAGAGTACCATGTAAATGATGCCTTTACCAGTCAAAATTTGATAGAGAAGCAGAACCACTAACAGTGATGTAGAATAAGGGATTTATGGTAGAGATTAGGTCTTATGTAACTATGAGAGCTGATCAAGAGTCTATAGGACGTAGCTTTTTGCCTAGGGTGGGATGAAAATAATTGTAGGTGGCCAGGGCTGCAAGTGCTAAGACAATATTATATAAAGAACAAACTGAAAGGCCAAGTAAAAAATGGATGCCACAGGGACAAATTGGAGTGCATATCTGTGTCTTGCTGCTCCTAACCCCAGTAAATTGGGCAATATGCAGGGGAAGCCAGTGCCATTCACCTTTGGATATACTTATACCTGGCCTAGGTCTCAGAGAAGCTGAACTGGAGGAGCTATGGCCTGGCTGCTGCCTATTCCTAAGAAATGAGCCATGAGATCAGTGATAATATGCACAGGCTACTACAGTGCATGTTGCCCTACAAGGGGCAGGGCAACAAGTCCAATGGCTGCTGCTTCTATCTTGCACAAATTCCTCTTGTGAACAACTCTGACCAGAATCATACAAGGAACAGAATTCTTGGAAATGTAGCTCTAGCTGAGTGAAGATGACACAGTGGCCCTGAGTTTTACAGTGCAAAGCCTGGGAAGCCATATATAGCATCCTTTGTAGCAGAGACAGGCTTCTCCTAGACTTTGGGACTCCAAAAGCTGCATGCTTTTGATTATACAGTATTATCTCCTTCATATAAGACACAGTATGTCTCATACTCATATACTCATAATACCTACCATGGAAAGTAGGTATTTACTAAATATTTAGTAGATAAATAATTCACATTGTCCTGTATAGGCCTCACCTGAAAGTGAGTCTAGAGAATAAAATTCTTACATTCTTCCAACTGACTTTGTAACAGAGCATACAGGTTGGGAAAAAAAAATAATAATCACTTTGGACAGAAAAAAAATGGAAGGATCCCTTTGTCATTGAAATACTTTGCTTTTAGGAGAGCAAGTCTAAGGGTCCCATTTCAAAATGTAAGCATTTGTACTCTGGCATTACTAGACCAGTATCACCTGGGACTGTGTTAGAAATGAACATGAACATTCTCAAGTTTCTCCCCAGACCCCATGAATCAGAAATTCTAGGGATGGGGTCTACCAATCTGTGTGAATAAGCCCTCCAGGTAATTCTAATGCACACTCAGGTCTGAGAATCACTGATCTAGAAATGCTGAATTCTTGGGCTACTGAATAAAAGGAGGAGCTGAGGTAGGTCCCATTGGGTGAATCTGCACTTTTGGTAAGTAAAAGAAATGATACAGGAACCACCGAGCTGCAAACTTTAGATAATTTGGGAGAGCTAGGCAGAAGCAGAAAGAGTAGAAAGCAATACGAAGGGCAAATATGTCATACAGATGCAGATAAGAAAAACATACAGACATACTGTATGCAACGTAGGGGATTTCTCCAGTAGTATCTAGCCATACATTTTCCACACATGCTTTTGGCAGGTGGGTAGCTGACTTCCTGATAGGGCAGCTCTGGGTAAACTGATGAGTTATATCATGGGTTCCCACCCAGTTAATAAATGATCATGAAAGGGTGACACAATCACATCGGGTTCTCCAGCTTGTGTGTGGTCATGCCTCTCCTTAGGAAAGTCCTTGTTTATCTAAAGTCAGTCCCTATAGAAACAACTATTTAAAAAGCCTAGAGATAACATGAGTCTCATTAGGCCTAGGATTTTCAACTACCCCACCTTCTCTGCCTACAGCTACATCTTAACCCAGTCCTAATCTCACTTGCTCCAAATTCCTGCTTCATTTCCTCATCACTGCCACATGCTTATCTCCCCAACTCAAATATGATATTATGGTAGGATAATATTTTGAAATGCTAATCGCTGTGGGGGACTTTTTCACCTTTATTTCCTCCTTGTTCCTTTGCTCACTGTGATCAAAGGTGAAGACCTAATTCTCTGTGGCTTTTCTGTTCCACTCTGCTAAGACTTTTGGGGACTTGAGCAGATTTGTCAACAGCTGAAGAAAGAGGTCTCCACTGCAGATAAGATGTCTTAGTAAAAAACAGAGAGGGGAGCGCCTGGGTGGCTCAGTGGGTTAAAGCCTCTGCCTTCTGCTCAGGTCATGCATGATCTCAGCATCTTGGGATCGAGCCCCACATCAGGCTCTCTGCTCAGGAGGGAGCCTGCTTCCTCCTCTCTCTCTGCCTGCCTCTCTACCTACTTGTGATCTTTGTCTGTCAAATAAATAAATAAAATCTTTAAAAAAAAAAAAAACACAGAGAAGAAGGAGATTTCCCCTTGGCTTAAGGTTAGAAATTCAAATGGGGAAAGAGGAAGAAGATGGTATAGAGCTTCCACATAGCTTGATAGTAAGAAGGATTTCAGAAAGAAAATGATTTATCATTTCTATCAAATGTCTAAACATGTGGGAGCAGAGGAAGCTTCACCGAAGGATTTCAGGGTTTCCAACCTAAAGTAGGTAAAACAGAGCTTCCAGGACTGTGGGAGCCATGGCAGTCTCTCTGAGGACAAATGTCTCATGACTTGTAAAGTAGTATTTCTTGCACAATTAAGCATACAGAATAAAATTAATGTTCCTAAGGTTGCACCTTTTTCTCTCTAGAATTATGTTTTTTCATTTACTGTTTTTGGACAATGTATCATATAGGGAAGACCTATTGTCCTGAAATGAACTTAAACACCACTGGCTTTTAGAGGTTAATTGTTAGGGACAGGGGAGAGGACAGATTTAAACAAATTCTAGATGTAGTCATTAAAAGTATGTATATGAATTCTACTTGAAGGGTTGGATACCATTGTTACTAATAATGCCCCTATAGTATCTAACTTGATAGTTGGTTCCTCTTAACCTCGTAGGGGAGTCAGGCTGGTATATATCATTGTTTATATAAAATACAGTAAAGTAGGATTTCCTAGATAAATAGAGCTAAGTCCAAGTCTTAGTCCAAGCTAAGTTTCAAGTCCTTGCACTTGAAAGATGGAAGAGGATGGGGATTGGGGAGGTATCAGTCAGGGTCCTAATACAAATCAGATATATTCTATTAGAAGATAATAATTCTATAAGGATTTTTTTTTTTCTAACAAGGATGTGGATATAAGGGAACACAGGGCAAAGAGCATCCAGGATTTAGTACAAGCTGAGTTATTATCACCCATGGTCCAAAGGGGAGGAAAAGTCCCAGTCTCTGAAAGGAAAGTTGTGCAGTCAGAGGCCTAGAGAAAAACAGTAGACTTCATTTGAGAGATAAAGCCAGAAGTGAGTTCACAGCAAGGATGTGGGGAGATACATCTCCAGATCTCTCCCTCTTTCTTCTTTCTTATCTCCACCTGGAGGGCCCCACAAGCTGACTTCAGTTTGAAGTCATAGAACTTGAGCCTATGATACTGTAGTTAATGTAGTCTATGAACTCAGCCTTTCCAGGGAGAAGACAGAAGGGACAGGTGAGTGTGGATCTGGAGAGCAAACAGACAAAAAGGTGGGCTAGAAACATTGTCTCTAAGATCAAGTGTCCATAGTATTTTGAAGTATCCTTAGTTCTCTAGGCAGAATGGAAGGAATTTACTTAGATTTCTTTTACAAGTTGGTTTTATGTTGATAAAATGACATATTCTATCATTTTCTGAGCATATTTCCACCTATTAAAATAGGAAGGATATAAGGACCATGTCATTGGGTGAAAATGTCAGAGCATTTTCACCCAAGGACACTGAATTTCATATGATAATTCATATATTAATGGCATGTCCCCTGTCACCACAATGTTAAAGTCCTAACTCCCAGTTCTCTATAAATGTGACCTTATTTGGAAATTGAGTCTTTGCAGAGGATCAAGTTAAGACGAGGTTATTGGGGTGGGTCCTAATCCAATATAACTGTGTCCCTAAAGAGTGGGGGAGTTAGAACCGAGACAGACAAGGTCACAGGGAGAACATTATGGGAAGGTGAAGGCAGAGATCAGGAGGAGGCCTCTATAAGCCAAGGAAGGCTTCAGGAAACCCAGAACTAGTCAAGAAGCAAGGAAAAGGTGTTCCCTCCCAGCCCTCAAGGAATCAGTTCTGTCAATGCCCTGATCTTGGACTCCTGGCCTCTAGAGCTATGAGCAATAGACTTCTGTTGTTTAAGCTGCTCAGTTTTAAGTATTCTGTTACGGCAGCCCTTGCAAACTAATATACCCGTAACCCCAGTATATCCTCCATAATCTTTTCATCTGCTATAAAACATGTGTACTAATGACAAGAAATGTCCTGCATCATGTTTACCCAAAACTTAATATAAATAATCAGGGCATCTGTAGTTTTTAACAAGAGGTAAATTAACAGTTTTTAACAAGGTAAATTAATGACACTTGAAATGAAACCAATGACACTTAAGCTTTAAGTTTCCCCAAATTACGTGGACCCCTTCTAAGGCCCAGTACCTAAATTTGAATTCTTTCTCTTAAAGAGGGTACCCCAGATTATAAAAATGTTGGACTCCACAAAATCTGAATCCTCCCTTTATGTCAACTTCTGTTTTTATAACCTCCAACTTCAGGTACTTACTCACACAGCCGGATATGTTATCTTTATATCCTAAACCACTGCTAACATTCTTTGTTCTTATAACCAGCAACCATTAAAAATAAACCCAAAGGAAGAAATAACAAACAAAAAAAGAACAAACAACTTTGAGAGTCCTTGAGCATAGAGTGCTCTAGGCTCTGCGGGATTCCAAAATGAGGGCAAGAAGCCTTCTCTATTCTCCATCAAATGGTGATTTTTAGGTGTTATTTATTTATTTAGCACGAGGGTTCCCGTTGCAGGTGAATTATTTCAGGGAAAAGGCTTATTTCTAACACTCCTCGTCTATCATTATTTTTTCCAGGTTTTGAAACCTCAATTGCTTTGGAGAGAAGATGGAATAAAATTATAATTACATTCATTAGCATATCTAAATAGAAGCATCCTGCCCTACTGTATGTACTCATTAAGAATGATCATCAACAGATTCCAGAATCTGCCTCATTAATTAGGTGGTGGAATCATACAGCATGGTGGGAGGAGCCTAGACGTTATGACCTGACCTGGTCATGACTCTAGGGCTTTCTGTATCTTTAATTGATATATGCCCTCTACAACAGGGGCTCTATCCCATCTGTCATTCAAATAACCTTCCTCAGGCTCCATAAGCATGTACTCAAACTTACAAGTACTTAAACATTTTAGAAGAAAAAAAGCAGACATCTCTCAAATATCTCCACCAGGAATTAGGCGAGGTAGCAGAGATGCTGCTGAAATTATCTCAGGAAAAAAAAGAAAATTGTTTTTTCTATTGTCTGGGACAGCAACCTCCCAGTACTTTTCCAGGGCATGTGACTAATGTGAAGTTGTAGAGTTCATGTACCACTTACTATTTTGTTTTGCATGACTTTGCTTCGTGTTACAGTGGACCATTTCTTCCTTCATCTTTCATATGGAGGGGGCTCTACCTGAGAAACACTCTCGGCTCCTCTCCACTCTCTTACTCATACTTGCCCCAGGGAAGAAGAACTCATGTGATTGGTGAGTTTGGGAGAAGGAATTGGGAGTTCTTGGAGCAGTGTCTTTTCTCTTTTTTCATCTTCTCTTTTGAATCCACCTGTCTACAGAATCTACTTGTCTGTCTGCTCTCTGCCATGCAATCAGAATCCCTGGACCAGAGAAGCCTGATGTTCTTCAGCTACACCCATGAGTAGGTATGTAAGTCTGTTTTGGATCTCCCTTTTTTTTTTTTTTTTTTTTTTTTTTGTCAGAGAGAATGAGCACAGGCAGACAGAGTGGCAGACAGAGGCAGAGGGAGAAGCAGGCTTCCTGCTGAGCAAGGAGCCCGATGTGGGACTTGATCCCAGGACGCTGGGATCATGACCTGAGCCGAAGGCAGCCGCTTAACCAACTGAGCCACTCAGGCATCCCTGGATCTCCCTTTAAAAGAAAAAAAAAAAAAGTTACCAATGCTTCCTCCTCTTCCCATATGTGCTTGCTTTTTCTCTCATCAATGAGTGAAATCTACTTACCTACCTCTGAAATCCAGGTTGGAGTTCTAATTTATTTATTCCAAAGGAATGCAGTGGAAGTAATGCTTTATGTATTTTAGGCTTAGTCCTTGAAGGGCCTGGTAATTTTCATTTCCTCTCTCTTGGAATCTGTTGTAAGGAAGTCCAGCCTGCCTTGCTGGAGAGAGATGGGATGTGGAAAGGAAGCACCACATGACGTAAGGAGCCATGTAGAGGGGGATCAGAGTACCACAACCACTCCCAGAACTCAAGGGTTCAAACATTTTAGAGAGATCTCTTGAAACATCCAGCCCAACCTCTCTGCCAAGTGAATGCACCCATATGAGTTACCCCAAAAAATACCATATGGAAAAAAAAAAGTTTAGTCAACCCATAGAATCACCAGAAGTAATCAATCACTGTTTTAACACACTAGTTTTAGGTTTTGTTATGTACAATAGACGATTCAACTTTTTTGGGTAATTTTTATGTAGTTTTAGGGTTGGAGACTTAGCAAAACCACATGGACACAGACTTCAATCACATTCTCCAAATGGCTTTGGCAGTAATTACGATATTCTAATTTCCATCTTTCTATTCTCTAGTCTGCTTATCAATTGAGCCCAAACTCTGGAAAGACAGAAAACAGTACTATGTATTGACTGGCTAAGACTCCACAACTGGAAAGAAAGTACCTTTTTACTCTAGCTAAAAACCTGTATATGCTCCGAGTCAGCCCAAATGCCACCTCCAAAACCTCTTACATGATTCCAATCATGTAAAATCTGATGTATTTTCCCAGAGTATATATTTATCACGGCATATATTTGCATTGTGTCTTCCACATTACTCTACATTCATAGAAATCAGTTTATGTCTTATTTGAATTTACATTACCATACTCAGAAACAGGCCCAACACAAAGTTATGTTTAGTAAATGCCTTTTTTTTTTTTTTTAGATTTATTTATTTATTTATTTGACAGACAGAGATCACAAGTAGACAGAGAGGCAGGCAGAGAGAGAGGAAGGGAAGCAGGCTCCCTGCTGAGCAGAGAGCCCAACGTGGGACTCGATCCCAGGACCCTGAGATCATGACCTGAGCTGAAGGCAGAGGCTTTAACCCACTGAGCCACCCAGGTGCCCTAGTAAATGCCTTTTAAATGTAACATTTGAGAAACTTTATCTGTGTTTGCTTCAATAAATAGTGTGAAATTGCATCAGTCCCCCACTTATTTTTCTAAATTTTTTTTATTTCTATGCTTTTGTCCACAGTCTGGTGATGTGGAAAGAGCAGTAACTTTTGACCAAGATGGAGTTAGATTTCAAACTTAATCTCTGCCTCTTTTTGCTTATATGGCTTTGAGCAACCACTTTCTGTTTTTGAGATTTAATCTCTTCATAAGATTGGATTGACTACTGACAGAATTTTACTAATAAGTTTTTTAACAGTTTGATTTGGATGTAATTCATATATAATGCAATCATCAAATTAAAGTACATAGTCACCACAATCTGGGGATTGGGAGGGAGACAAACCATAAGTGACTCTTAATGTCACAAAACAAACTGAGGGTTGCCGGGGGGAGGGGGTTTGGGAGAAGGGGGTGGGATTATGGACATTGGGGAGGGTATGTGCTTTGGTGAGTGCTGTGAAGTGTGTAAACCTGGTGATTCACAGACCTGTACCCCTGGGGATAAAAATATATGTTTATAAAAAATAAAAAATTAAAAAAAAAATAAAGTACATAGTCACCACAATCTAATTTTTTAAAGATTTATTTATTTATTTGAGAAAGAGCGGAAATGGGGAGGGGAAGGGAGAGAGAGAAAGAAACTTTAAGCAGACTCCACGACCAGATTTAAGATTTAAGCAGATTTCACAACCCTGAGACCAGGACATGAGCCAAAACCAAAAGTGAGATGCTTAGCTGACTGCACCACCCAGGCAACCCCACCACAATTTAATTTTGAAATTCTCTCATCATCTTTCAAAAGATAGCCAGTACTTGCTAATGGTCACTCACTGTGTCCATTTTCCCTTAATCCTGACCAAGCACTAATCTGCTTCCTGTCTCTATAGAATTGTCTCTTCTGGATATTTCACACAAATGGAATCATACAATTTGTAATCTTTTATGACCATGCTCTTCCACTGCCATGATATTTTCAAGGTTCATCCAATATGTGGATTACTTCATTCCTTTTTACAGTCAAATCATATTTTACAGTATGACTTTACCACATTTTGTTGTCTGTTTATTATTTGACTGACATTTGGGTTGTTTCTACTTTTTGGCTATAATGCCATTGTGTGGACATTTTGTTTTCATTCCTCATAGACCTATACCAAGAAGTGGAACTGAATTGTATGAATGTTCTAATTTCTCCACATTCTTGTCAATGCTTGTAATTGTCTACCTTTTTTATTTAGTCAGACTAGTGTAGGTGAAGTGTTATCTCATGGTGACCTTGATCTGTATTATTCTAAAGAATAATGATGTTTAGGATCTCTTACCATTCTTGTTTATCATTTGCCTTCCTTGAAGAATTGTCTATTCATATTCATTGTCTATATTTAAGGTGGCTTTTTTTTGCGGGTTTTTTTTTTTTTTTTTTTTGACAGACAGAGATCACAAGTAGGCAGTGAGGCAGGCAGAGAGAGAGGAGGAAGCAGGCTCCCTGCTGAGCAGAGAGCCTGATACGGGACTTGATCCCAGGACCCTGAGATCATGACCTGAGCTGAAGCCAGCAGCTTAACCCACTGAGCCACCAAGGTGCCCTTAAGGTGCTTTTTTATTGTTGAGTTTAAGGAACTTTTTATTTTATATATTCTGAGACAATGATCTTATAAGGTAGATGACTTACAAATACCTTTTTCCATTCTTTGTGGTATCTTTGCACTTTCTTGATGCACTTTGAGATACAAAAGTTTTGTTTTATTTTGATGAGTCTAATTTATCAACCTTTTCTCTAACTTTGTGTCTGTGGTATTATATATAAGAATGATTTGCCTAACCCAAGATTATAAAAATTTATTCCTGTTTTCTTTTAAGAGTTGTATGGTATTAGCTTTTATGTTTATAATTCATTTTGAGTTAATTTTGTGTATAGTGTGAGGAAAGGGTCCAACTACATTCTTTTGCATGTGGATATGCAGTTGTTCCAGTACCACTTGTTGCAAAGATTAGTCTTTTCCTATTGAATTATCTTAGCACCCTTATAGAAAAATCAATTCATCATATATGGAAAAATTTATTTCTAGACTTTCAATTCTGTTTCATTACCAAAATTGATTTAAAATTTGACTGATATAATTCTAGTGAAATAAAGAAATTTGTTCTTATAGAGCTTTCCTTTCCTATTTTTATATTATTTAGCTTTATTTTTTTCATGTATTTATATTAACCTCTTATTTACCCTTTCTGGTTCTCTTTATTTATTCCTATGGATTTTAATTATTATCTGATGTTATTTTCTTGCTCCAGTACAGCTATGTTCCTGCCTACCTCCTTTGAACTGTTATCATCAAATGTTACATGTCTATATGTTATAGACCCCAAAATACAATTATATACATATCATTTTATGCTACATAATTATCTTTATTGTCACTTTTTGTTTATGTACATTCAAATTATTGTTTCAAGTCAAATACTTTCAGCTTAAACAATTTTCTTTAGTATATCTTATAAGACAGATATCCTTGCAATAAATTCTCTCAGTTTTCATTATCTTGGAATGTCTTTATTTCATCTTTACTTTTGAAAGGTATTTTTGCTGGATATAAGATTCTCAGTTGACTTTTGTTTTTTTTCTTTTAACATGTTAAATTGCATTTTGGTATTCAAGAAGTCTCTCTTATTCTTTGGGTTTCACTTATACATGATGAATCTTTTTTCTCTTACTATTTTCAAGATTTTGTCCTTGTCTTTATCTTTCAACATTTTAACTAAATGTCTGGGTGTGGATTTCTTTCAATTTATCCACTCAAATTTTTTCGAGCTTCTTTGGTGTGAAGATTAATGTTTTTCATCAAATATTGAAAGACTTCAGCCTTTATTTCCTCAAATATGTTTGTTGCTCTTTTCTCTCCTTTCCTACTGGTATGTTGATGTTCCTAAAATTATCATGTATCTCTGGGGCTTTATTAATTTTTCTTTATTCTTTTTTTCCTCTATATTCTTTAGGTAGCATATTCTCTATTTATCTGTCTTCAGGTTCCCTAATTTTCTCTTGTTCTAGCTCCAATCTATTAGTGAACTCTTCTAAAGAATTTTCCATTTTATTTATTTGACTTTTTGACTTCACAATTTCCATTTGGCTCTTTAAAAAAATTATCTATGATATTTTCAGTTTGATTAGACAATACCATCTCAGCAAGTTGTGATGAGACATATACCTTTCTTTAATTATTGAAGTATAGTATTCTTCAGTACTTTAAACATATTTGTAAAGGCTAATTTGATGTTTTTGTCAAATCTGACATCTGGTCCCTGTCACAGACTATTTCTGTTGCCTGCTTTTCTTTCCTGTGTATTGGTCATATTTTCTTATTTACTTGTATGTTTTATAATTTTTATTATGAGAAAATGATAACTTTTTTATTATGTACACATTTAATTTTTTTAATATTTTATTTTTATTTATTTGAAAGAGAGAGAGAGAGAGATCACAAGTAGGCAGAGAGGCAGGCAGAGAGAGAGGGGGAAGCAGGCTCCCTGCTGAGCAAAGAGCCCTATGCGGGGCTCCATCCCAGGACCCTGAGATCATGACCTGAGCCAAAGGCAGAGGCTTTGACCCACTGAGCCACCCAGGCACCCCTATGTACACATTTTAATTAATTATATTGTACGTTATTTTAGTTATTCACTCCCCAACTCCAGGAGCTGTTATTGTTGCTTGCTAGATCCTTTGTTGATCTGTTTAATAACGTGACAGAATTGAGTCCGTGAAGGTTGTTTCCCCCACATTGTGTTGCCTAATGTGTTGATCCTTACAGGGTGCAACACTGAACATGCACACAACCATCCTGACTTACTCTTTCGCCCTGCCCACTCCCAGGAAGACAATGGTCCTATCCAGGCTCCCTTTATTTGTTTCTTGGCCAGATTTCCCTGTTAAGCTTCTGGCTGGTCTGCCTGTATTGATACCACACCCAGGTGTGAGTCTTCACTAATTGCTGACTGACTGGTATATTGGTTTTTTTTTTTTTTTTAAAGATTTTATTTATCTATTTGACAGAGAGAAATCACAAGTAGATGGAGAGGCAGGCAGAGAGAGAGAGAGGGAAGCAGGCTCCCCGCTGAGCAGAGAGCCCAATGCCGGACTCGATCCCAGGACCCTGAGATCACGACCCGAGCCAAAGGCAGCGGCTCAACCCACTGAGCCACCCAGGTGCCCTGGTATATTGTTTTTAACAATGCTGGGGAGCTTGGGTGGCTCTGTCAGTTAGGCATCTGCCTTCAGCTCAGGTTGTGATCCCAGGGTCCTGGAATTAAGCCCCACATCGAGACCCAAACTGGGCTCCCTGCTCAGCCAGGAGTCTCCCACTCCCCCTGCTTGTGCGCTGGCTCTCTCTGTCTCTCTCTGTGTCAAATAAATAAATAAAATCTAAAAAACAAAAAGCAAAAAACAAAAACAAAAAACCAATGTCCAAGTGTGTAAGTCACTACACTGTCTGATCCAATTAAGCATGGGCTTCTTTTCAGGGAAAGTCTTTGTGACCTGTGTCTGAAGTTTGCTCTGACCCCTGAAGATAGTTTCTTAGTTATCCTTCCCTGGGTCTCTATTAAACTTCTGCTATTTTGTTTATTGTTCTCACGGAGCTGCTAGACTCCTTTTAATTGCTGATCACCAAAATCGCTATTGTTTTTGATAGTGTCTTTAGGTTTGAACTTCTCTATGTTGTGTTCCAAATAAAATCAGTCTCCCCACAGAGAGTTATGGGGCTTTCTTCAACAACTGTGACTCTCCTTGGAAAGAACTTCAGTATTATTATTCTGGAGAGCTAGGGCATTGAAAATGGTCTGTTTCTCTCAGAATGACACCCCTACTCTATACATGGGGCACTAAACTCAGGAGGTAGGTAACCCTGTGACTGAGCTGGGACATCGGCCAATCAGGGCTGACTATTCTTGACTTCCCACATCTTGGAGAGAGCTCCCACCCTATAAATGGGAACTGGGTGGAACAAGGGAGCCCTAAACCACTGTACCACACTTGACTTGAATAGAGTTTCTGTAGCTGGAGCTTAGGGAGAAAAGAAAGGCTGCTGTCCTGCTTCTCCAGGGGAGAAACCTTGGTTTTAGACTGAGCACTAGGACCAAATAGAACCCTGTGATTTTGCTACATCCACCAGGACTAGATCCTCCACCACACTAAACTGGATAGAGAAGGGGAGAGGATCTGATTATAGTTCCAAAGTCACAGATTCTCACTATTCTAACATTTAGTAAATGTTCTTAAATAAACATTTCATTGCCGCATGCCCTTAGGATAATTTCCGGAAATTTTAAATATTTTTTTTTCTTAAAACAATTTTTATTAGCTATTGTTTCATTGAAGAGAGTGTCTCCAGAGCTCCTTACACTGCATTCCAACTCAGTAATGGATTTACGTTTAGTTTAAGTTCAATAATCTTTCAAAGTATTGTTCAGAATGGGGATTTCGTATGTTTTTAAATCTTTTATTTTTTTAAGATTTTACTCATTTATTTGTCAGAGACAGATACAGTGAGAGAAGGAATACAAGAAGGGGAAGTGGAAGAGGGAGAAGCAGGCTTCTCTCTGAGCAGGGAGCCCGATGCTGGACTCACTCCCAGGATCTTGAGATCATGACCTAAGCCAAAAGCAGATGCTTAACAACTGAATGAGCCACCCAGGTGTCCCTGTTTTTAAAGTTTTAATTCAAAAGTAATTATTTCTTTTTCTTCCTATTTTATAATGAATCAGGGTCAAGGATATGAAATCTTCAAAGATCAGGAACAAAAACCTGACCAGTGAAATCAGAGACATACAGAGAAAGAATATCATTATCCGCACAGAAAAACGGGTGAGATTTATATTGCCAAAATAACCACAAAACACTGAGTAGGTCCAGTGTTGTGGAGCTTGTGGTCCAGTTTAAACATGACATTTTAAAATTAGTCCAACATTTAATTTGAAATGCAATTTAAATATTTCTTAACTTTTGTAAATGTGGAAAGAGGAGAAAGAATATCATTATCCGCACAGGAAAACGGGTGAGATTTATATTGCCAAAGTAACCACAAAACACTGAGTAGGTCCAGTGTTGTGGACCTTGTGGTCCAGTTTAGACATGACATTTTAAAATTAGTCCAACATTTAATTTGAAATGCAATTTAAATATTTTTTAACTCTTGTAAATGTGGAAAGAGGATATTATTAATGTAATCATATTTTTAAGTTCTTATACCTTGACAGCTGTTTCCTTCATGTAAGTTAGGGCCTAAGTCTTTCTCCGTTCTTTCTGAAAGCTCACTGAATTCCCCCTCCCCCACCTCATACAACCCAGTCTACTCTGGCTTTTGTTTTCTCTAGTCCTTTTTTTTTTTTTTTTGGATATGTTCATTTCTCTTCTGCCACTAACCCTCGCTTTTTCCAACGTCAATCACCCAAGCAATTATCAGTAACTTGCTATTCTCTCCCTCAATTCTTTTCATGATTCTTTACAAGAAAGACTCGGGATCCAAGCTGGCAAACACAGATTTCTCCCTAATAGTGTGTGGAGGGAAGAGGTTTTGAATATTTAGACATTAATTTTTTGTTTCCTGTTCAAAAAAAGAATGTATTGCCAATATTGAAATCCTTCTAAAGTGGTAAAGATGTCAGTCATGGAATGGTGAGCTGGTACACTAACAGAATGTTGACAAAAGACATTATCCTTGCTTTAACTCTTCTCACTTATTCTGTTCTTAACCACTTTTCAAAAACTAGGATACCTTAGCAGACATCTCAATGCCTATTTTGTAAAAATTCAAGCATATAACTAGCATAAAGTCCACTCCTTCATTAGGTACTTAATTAATGTGAATTTTCTTTTTATTCTCTACCTAGTCTTGGGCAATAGTATTTATACATACTAAGAATGGGAGACTGGCACATCCCTTCTATAGGCTTCTATTGGCTTCTTTTGGATCTTCCTGAGCATATGAAAATATGCCTAGAATGCTGGCAATGATTTTCTAGAATTTAGCAGTTGAGAAAAGAATCTTCTGACAGTGGCTTAGGGTTATTCACTAACATATTTACTGTACAGATGTACATTGATAGAATTCAAGCAAGAGCTGATGCAGTGTTCTACATTTGCATTAATTAACACAACACTGGCAAGTGACACTGTGCATAATTTTAAAAATTTTTTTTAACTCACTATTGTTTATGTCGACCTCTTGAAAATATAATATGGAAATATTTTCCTTACCAAAATAGTTTTTCTTCTGCTTCATGAGCCTTCTGTTTTCTCATTGGAGGTTTTCTCTTAACCATTTTCTATCTCATAAAATTAAAAATTAAACATAGAGAATGATAGGCGATAGATAGATAAATAGACAGACAGACTTATTTTGAGGTTCTAAAATATTAAGTTCATATAAAACGCTAGAGTCTGGGGCACCTGGGTGGCTCAGTGGGTTAAGCCTCTGTCTTTGGCTCAGGTCCTGATCTGAGGGTCCTGGAATCGAGTCCTGCATCGGGCTCTCTGCTCAACAGGGAACCTCCTTCCCCATCCCTGCCTACCTCTCTGCCTATTTGTGATCTCTCTCTGTCAAATAAATAAATACAATCTTAAAAAAAAGAAAAAGAAAAAAAAAACACTAGAGTCTGGAGATAAGCACACTTGGGCTGGAAAATTGTTATTCCCCAAATGTACAGAGGATGGCATTTACCAAGAAAATGAGTATAAACTCTAACGGCCAAGAAGAATTCTACTCTCTGTGGATGTTATGCACCACTATCACCACTAATGTTATTATTGCCACCACTGCTATCCCCAACCCATCTCCCACCAGGAAATGTCGCTGGGTGAAGAAAACTGAAGGGAAGGCCTCTTGTCAAATACATAGTCTGTACCTACCTAGCTCAACCAGAGTGGAGCAGTGGCAATAATCTGGTTAAACTTGATCAATGAAGGCAATCAAACATATATTCTTTAAGTGTCTGAAGGATACTGCTTGACTTTGATGCTTGACACATCTTGACTTCAATATGACATGATGAGCCATAAAATTTTTCCACAAATTTATTCTCAAATATGTGGAAAGATTATGAAAAGAAGTTTGTATTGAAATGGTATTATTTTATAAGTGAAGGGGATAGCAGGGAAGAAAATAAGAATCTTGGATAGGAGGATTAAAAGAGGAAGGTACTGTGAAAAACATACAGACTGTAAAAAGGAAGTACCATAACAACAGAGGAAAAATTCACAGAAAAGAGGAGAAGAAAATCCATAGAAACAATCTCATCCACTGAGTTTAGCATTACCTTCAAGTTTGCACATCAACATAGAGCAATAAAGAGAACTTGGAGGTGTGCAAGTGACCGTGGAACAAAACTTTTGCTTTGAGATAACTGTGGGATCAAGGCTGCTTGCTCTGTATAGATGTCCTTGGTTACTCTATGTTGTAAGGGAGATTTTCAAGAAAAATATTTGCCATCTATAGATTCAGTGCAATTCCTGTCAAAATTACAATGGCATTTTTTGCAGAAATAGAAAAAAAAAACCTTAAAATTCTTATGGAACCACAAAAAAATCCAAATAGCCAAAACTATTTTGAGAACAACAACAAAACCAAAGCTGAGGCATCATCACAAGTACCGATTTCAAACTATACTACAAAGCTATAGTAATTAAAACAGTATGGTACTGGTATAAATAACAAACACCTAGACCAATGTAACAGAATAGAAAGTCCAGAAATAAATCCCTGAATATATGGTCAACTAATGTGTGACAAGGGGACAAGAACCCTCAATGGGAAAAGGAGAGTCTCTTTAACACAAATAATGTTGGGAAAACTGAATAACCACAAGCCAAAAATGAAACTGGACCCCTATCCTACACCACTTACAAAAATTAACTCAAAATGAATTGAAAACTTACAGGTAAGACCTGATCACCAAAGCTTCCTAGAAGAAAACCTTGACATTGGTTTGGGCCAAATTAAGACATTATGTCATTATTCAAAGTGTTTTCAATGACCTTATTTCTAAATAAAAGCAAATTGTGAGGTACTGGGAATTAGGACTTCAATGTATGACTTTTGGAGGGACATAATTCAACCCATAACAATCTACCCTCTCACCCCCCAAAATTCATGTCTTTCTCACATGCAAAATACGTTTGTCCATCTCAAAATCCCTGAAAGTCTTAACCCATTCCAGCATTAATTCTAAGTCTAAAATATCATCTAAATCAATTATGGGTGAAATTGAGGGTCTGATTCACCCTGGTACAAAACTCCACTCCATCACTGCACCTGTAAAACCAGACAACAAGTTATTTACTTGAATATTCAATATGGAAGAGGCATAGGATAAACATTACCATTGCAAAAGAAGAAAGCAGAAGGAAAAAAGCATCACAGAAAAGTCCACAACCTAGGAGAGTGAATTCCATTCAGTTTTAAGACTTGAAGATAATCTTTTTTGTACAATGCTCAGTTTTCCACGTCCATAGGAGTGGTGGTCCTGCTCCCTCATTGCTGGGTAGCAGCAACCTTCTTCAGCTAAAGAGATGACCCAGCCTTCTGGAACGAAGGTAGTGGGGGTCATTTTTCCTTTGTCTTATCCTGTCTCTGTCCCTTTCAGTCCAGGCTGGCAGTGTTTATGCTGATATAAAATTCTCAAAAGTTACCTGGTCTCCTTTCCAATTCATGGGAGTTTAGACCATCAGACAAAAGAATCTCCCATAGATCTTTTCTGTATAACTTCATCATTATTTATGGTTTCTGCTGAAATGTTTGATTGGATTCATGAGTCACATATCTAATTTTTTTAGGAAATAGCCATTTAGCCACATCCATTCTCCTCAAAGTAAGCTTTCTTGTTTTTTCCAATATGGATAGGCTGAGGATTTTCCAAATCTTCAGGTTCTAATTTGTTTTTGATTAACAATTCCTTTTTCAACTTATCGGCTTCATGTTTTACTATAAACAGTAAGGAGAAACCAGGCCACACTTGAACACTTTGCTGAGAAATCTTTTCAGTTAAGTATCCACGTTTATTATATATAAGCCCTACTTTCCATAAAATGCTAGAACATAATTCAGCAAAGTTCTACACCACTGTATAACAAGGATTGCCTTCCATCAGTTTCCAATAACATGTTTGTCATTTCCTTTAGAGACCTCACCAAAACTACCTTTAAGCTATATACTTGTACCATTTCTCTTTTCCAGGCAATCTAGACTTTTTCTATCATGTACCTCATAAAACTCTCTCAGCTTGCCCATTACCCACTCGCAAAGTCACATTCTCTTTTTTAGGCCCTTATTATAGCAGCACCCAACCTCTGGTACAAGAAATCTGTATTAGTTCGCTAGAGCTGGATAGCTTATACTACCTAAATTTGTTTTGTTTGGAGGCTAGCAGCCCAAAATCAAGGTGTTTCCAGAATTGGTTCCTTCTGAGGGCTGCAAGGGAGAAATTTGTTCCCGACCTCTTTCCTTGGTGTACAGATGGATATCTTCTTGTTCACTTGGTCTTCTTCCTCTATGCATGCCTATGTCCACATTTACCCTTTTATGAGAACATTAGTCATATTGGATTGCAGGCCTGCACATACTCTAGTATGGCCTCATCTTAACTATTTACAACTACAATGAACCTATTTCCATATCAAGTCATATTTTGAGGTATTAGGAGTTAAGATTTCAATGGATGGATCTTGAGGGAGACACAACTCAACCTGTAGCAATGTTGTGAGCAAAACTCTGTGGTAGTCATTTGTAATGATTACCAAATAATTCTGTCTCTCTCTTCCTGGACACATAGCAGGTGTAGTTTTAGTCCCTTTTTGGGTGGATGGGAATACATGACTAGTTCTAGCCTGTGAATTTTGAAGAAAAGTTATTTGTGTCACTCCCAGAATGAACACAAAATTGCCAGTGCAAAATTCTCAAGAACAGTATTCCAGACCATGTCTACTTAACTGTCTGTGTTCCTGAGTAAATATTGTGAGCAGAGGCCCTCTGCCCACATATAACTGCTATGTACATTAGTGGAAGATAAACATTGGTAGTTTTAAACTACTGAGACTTCCCACATATTTGTTGCTACAGCATGACTTGGCCTACCCTGACTAATGCAAAGTCTTTATTTATCCTCTGTCGTGACTGGTACAGATAAGAGTCAAGTAGGTGTTTCATGAAATCAACAAACTGTTTTTGAGTATCTACTATCGGGGAGAAGCTATTGAGCATTGATGTTACAGAAATTTTTAAAAAAAGCTGTCTCTGCCCTCAGAGAACTCACAGAATAATGAGAGAGAAAAAAGAGGCAAATAGAATCCAGTGTAGTAGATACTCTGATAGAGGAAGCACAGCAGAATGTGGTAGGTAAATGTCATATCTTGTGGGAGAGGGAGGTGGGCAGTCACTAAACACTTCTGACGATATCTAACGATGGGCTAGCTAGAAAAGAGGAGAAAGAAATGGCATGAACGCATATACCAGGTCACAGTAGTGTCAGGGGAACAGCAAGCATCAGATTGTAGATGGAAGCTGGGGTGTGAGGAGAGGGCTGAAAAGGGAGGCCGAGGGCAGAGCATGAAGGGCCATGTGGGTGTTTTGATTTTATCCTACAGGCATGAGAAATCACTTAAACGTTCTAAAGTGAAGAAGAATATAACAGTTTTCAGTTTAGATAGATCATACCGGTTGTGTAGTAACTGCCTTTGTGCCCTGCACCACATCCCCTCAACCACCTAATTTTAGTGTGGCCAGGATGATCAGTTCTGCATGTCTGCCAGCTTACTTCCCCCAGTGCACACAGCAGTATTTCTTCACTTTTCTGTCTTACAACTCTTTCTAAAGCCATGGAAAATACAGATAAGAAGGACAAAGGAATTCAGACCAAAGGGCAACACTCAACGTATAGAAGACAATGTTTGGAAGAGAAGTGTCCTAATCTCTTACCCTCTGGACGGATCATTCAGAAGTACATATTCTACATGGTTGCTGAGATATCACCCATCAGGACTGAGTCCTGGAGACCGCAGTGGTAACCAACTCAATAACACACCGCTGACTGGTTTTCCCTTCCTGCCTTTCTTGCTCTCCCACATCATCATTGTAGCTTTCTGTGGTCACCTCCTGATAAATATTTCCAACCAAATCCATGCCTCAGGCTCAGCTTTCTGGGAAATCCAAATTAAGATAAATAGCAAAGTTAAGATGTGTTATATGTTAAAGTTTTTTTTTTTTTAATTTAAGGTAAAACCATGACTCTCCTTCAAATATGAAATGAACACATCAAAAATTGTATTTAACTGCTTAATTAATGAGGAAACTGATAAGATGTTACAACTGGTTCAAAGGAGAAGTCAAAGTACTACACATGGCTCAATAAGTATTACTGAAATGAACACATAGATCCAAAATTGGCTTTTTTTTCTTTCCTTTTCTTTTTTTGTTTTGTTTTGTTTTGAGCAGGGAAAGGTCAGTCGTTCCTTCACCAGAGCAGAATCATTTGCGCATGTGTAGACTGGATGCATTTATATTGCTGTCAGCGACAATTAAAGAGTTTTAAATAGGTCAAAGACAATGAGAGGCAGACAAAAACCTGGGAAGGTGCCAGTGAGGGCATTCATCAACATATCTGTTTGTTTACTTGTTTGATGCATTCTTCCAGTCCTTCACAACGTTTCCTTACAGATGAATTTAGGGAAGACCAGCAGAGAAATTTCGGTAGTAACTGCATATGGTCCCTGACTTACAATGGCTTAATTTAATGACTTTTTTTGGACTTTGCAATGGTGCCAAAGTGATATGCATAAAAGCCATACTTCAGATTTTGAGTTTTACATTCTCCAGAGCTAGTATATGGGCGGGCATGATCCTCTTTTGTGATGCTAGACAGTGGCAGTGATGCTAGACAGTGGCATCCATCTGCCACATGATCACGAGGATGAACAACCAATACACATACAACCATTCTGTTTTTCATTTTCAGTATTGAATTCAATAAATTACATCACATATTCAACACTTCATCATCAAATAGGCTTTGTGTGAAATGATTTTGCCCAACTGTAGGCTAAAGTTAAGTGCCTGAGCACATTAAAAGTAGGCTATCCTGAGCTCCAATGTCCAGTAGGTCCAGTAGGTGTATGAACTGCATTCTTGACTTACGACATTTTCAACTTTTGAAGAGTTTATCAGGAGGTAACCCCATCATAAGTCCAGGAAGATTTGTAGTTCAACTCACATGACAAGTAACAAGAATGGTGCCTAAACCAATGGGGAGAGGGATAACCTAAAGGGACTTTTGGAACATAGAAAAATGCTTGTCAGCTAATGGGATATGGGGAATAGAAGATGGAAGATTGAAAGGTAACCCCTGTTTAGGTAAGGCCATTAAATGTTGTCATTTATTGAACTGAATGGAATAAATGGAAAATTAGGGGAACAGGAAGGTTGAAAATTGGTGGGGGAGAAGTGTAGCTGGCACTAACAAAATTTGGTATCACCAACATCTTAACTTCTCTCATCAAGGTGAAGAGGTTGGGAAGTGGGAGGCAGTTTCACTTAGCAGTTACAAAAACAGATCTTAGAGTCAATCAAACAATAGTTGAATTATGATTTACCGCTTCCTTATGTGTTGTGGAGAAGTTGTGTAGCCACTCTGAGATGCAGTGACATTTTTTTTTCAAAGTTGATTTAAGGATTAACTGAACTATTGTTCGTAAAGATTTTATCTTGCAACTAAGCCCATAGCACATAGTTACCTCTTAATACATAGAAACGATTATTATTTAGTCAGAATTAGAGGAATACTTTGGTTCGACATGTAAACACCAAAGGTCTGGCATTGATACTATTACAGGATTAATAAATAATATTAAACTGTCTCTGTTGATTTCCTTATCAAACAGGGACACAATTATAATCTCCACTTACCTTTGTCTTTGAAAATGTTTTACTCCCCTTTAGTTAAATGAGATTTATATGAAGTTAGCATTTATTTAAAAATAGGGGAAGGACCCATCACCAAGATGCCTAATGTGATTAATATGTATCGTTCACTGCTACCAGCTCATAAGGAGAAGCCACTAACATTTTAAAACTAAAGCTGAAACTTCAGTGTCAAGCTGATTTAGTCAGTCATTCCTGATAATATTCCTTCCCCCTTCCTTCATATGTCATGGTAGTTTACAGTTTTGTATTGAAAGAAGATTTGACTTGGTGAAAAGACTGTAAACCACTGTGCAAGGGAAGTCTTCAAGAGAAGGCTGTGTTGGTCAAAAATGAATGCATTTCAGGTCTAGAATTTTGCATTGTCTGTCTCATATGTGTCTCTCTGTCTTCTCAGGAATAATAGAATCTCCCAAGCTATTGTAAGTCTGACTCACCTTTGTCTTCCTTTAAGGACTGATAAGTGTCATGACTCTAGAAAGTTTCTTTGGTGGCATGAGTAGGGATAATGATGATGATGGAAGCAATGCTGCTGATGATTGTGATTTTAATTATGGCAGAGGCTTAGTATAACATGTTTACAGGCAGACACTTCCTCATGCTCAGTGCTAGGTGTTATTCTCCATTTTCTCAGTGGGTTATGTGTAGCACTTCTGGTATTTCATAAAGTCCTGGGTATCCTCAAATGGGATGGGAAGAGGAATGTGAATGTGAAGGCAAAAGAAAATAATGAGGAAAGAGAGAAATTTCCCCCAGGCTGAAAGAGGTTAGAGATTGACCTGTCTGAAGAGAAGGTGTGATTGCTCGTTCCTCTGAGTACTCTGCCAACCTCAGAGCATGTGATGGTGGGGGCCATGAGGGTGCATGGGAGTGCCCATTCTCACCAAAGCACCTTATGACCTGTGTGTGACTCAGCAGAGCCCCTGGGTGGATCAAAAGATTACTGAAGGAACCAGGTCAATGAGTGGCCACCAACCCGCAATGATAGAAGGCCTGTCCCACTGTTTTATTGCTGGGAAGATAGTAGGGCCTCTGGGTACACCTGTGTTATGTGCGTGTGTGTGTGTGTGTGTGTGTGTGTGTGTGTGTAAGATAGAACCCTGTAACAAATATAGAATTGAGCTTATTTGATTAAAATAGAGGAGTGTGGTATTTCTTGGATCTTGAGGTTTCAACTAAGCGTTGAGTGGCCATATAACGCTGACAATGACAACAACAAACCTGAAGTGTGTTTGGTTTCAGGTATGATGTATCCTAGGAAAATTTCACTTTCTTACAGCAAACCTGAAATAGCTCCTCCATAGAAAAACAGAAAATTGAGGAAGTTGCACAAGATTGACAGCGAAGGATTTACACAGACAGGACTAATGCATCTGTTTGACCCCAAATCTCGTCTTTTAATGACTATAGCAGGAACATTGACCTCTGACTTCAAAGCTCGCTTTATGGGCAGACAAACCAGAAAGCTGGCATTGCAGTGGGATTTGACAGTGAGAAAAGATACCTGGGAAGTGAAGTGTTTCCCTCTGAGGTTTATAATTTGGAGTAATGAAGCTATTCCTGTGGAGGGAGGGTGTGAGGTATTTTCTTCTCATTAGTCACAGCTCAAATGGAGATGGGCACCAGCAGAGGGATAAGGATTGGGTGTTTATGACAGAACGGAGCCAGAAGCCTTGGGCTGTGGGACTCTGGAAGACTGGGTAGATGAGGATGGAGCCCAAGGAAGGGAGATGCTCCAGGAAACTGCAGGGGCCAGACGGGCTGTGGGAGTGAGGAGTCTGAAGACAAGCAGGGCCATCTCCACATACAAATGGAGATGCAGAACTATGTGCCTTCTTCATAGTTTTTAAAAAGCTGACTCTGCCCTGTAACCACCTTGAAATTTCCTGGTGCCTCAGGCAGCCTGACAGTCTGCCAAATGAAAGTTTGGTAAAGGTGACAAAATCTTGACAGAATGTGAGAGCTGGAAGGGATCTCAGGATCATCCTGTCCAATCATTTGCCAGCTTCTAGATGAGGAATTTTTTTTAGCTAACCAAATCCTACCCAGAGACCAGGTATACAAAAGAGACGAAAACAGCCCTTTTGGTGGAAGCTGGATTGCGAGGCTAGGGCCCTGCCCATTCTTTTTTCTTCCTTTCCCTTCCCCTTCCAAAATGTGGGTTTGTTCACCCCCAAAGTCTGGAGGATGCTAGAAGGGCATTATTGGAAAAACCACTCAGAGTCCTAACCCCTCATTCTTAGCTGAGCAAGGTTCTTTCAGCTAAAAAGACAAAGTAGCTAGCCAACATCCTTGACCCCACTCTTCTCCAAGTCAATATTTTTATTGCCTTTGTACTATGTAAATGTAGAAAATTTGCAACAATAGCAGTGGTACTAGTATTAGTACTAGTACTAATAATTCACCCAGAGCCTCTTATGTGCCAGGATAGAAGGAATAATTTATCTACATTAACATGACCTCACAACCAAATTAAGAGCTACATTTTATCCCCTTTTTATTGATGGGAACCCAGAGTTCAGATAAATTAACTACAAGAGCTTGTTTAAGGAGACAGAAATTGAATGCAACCCCCCAAACTGTCATTCATCCCCCAGTGCCTCACTTGGATTCTCATGGAATGTGTTTCCTTTTATTATCCTGGTTTCCCTTCCCAAAAGTTACTTGAATAGAGGACCCTATCTCTCTGAAATTCAATCCCTCTTTAAAAAGAAATAAACACACACAGGTGGACACACACACACACACACACTCAACACATACATGTCCACATGTGGTGATCCTCATACAGGTCTATAAAAAATTCAGTTGCATGGTTTCAATTTCCTTAGTTGAATTCCCTGGACAAGCCCTATAAAATAGTCCTAGAACCCCATGAAACTACAGCTTGTGTACCTAGATGGACAGCAAACAAAATCCTAGTGGGAAGCAAAGGAGAGAGAGAGGTAAAGGGAGGAAAGACACCGCCCTTGAAAACATTGCAGTTCTGAGCTCAGAGCTTACTCCACAGGGGTGCCGAGCAAGATGAGAAACTGACCCTATATGTTCAGTGGGAAAATCAAAAAGTAGGCCAAGTGCACATTAGTTAATATTAAAGTGAGAGTCTCTGGAATTGTTTCTGCAAATCCCTCACTCACTGGTCTAATTAGGGAAAATGGAGGATCCCAATGTATCAGTAATTTCACACCAGTGGAAAGCGTTGGAGTTACATAAATGTTTACCTCAATAACCCAGGCCCAGGGTTATGCTTGCCTCTGAACACTTTGTGAAGGAGGAGGGGACATGAATGACTGTCGGCCGTGAGTGAAGTTGCTCCCAAAATAAGAAAATGAAAGCCAGGCACTGGTCATTCGTCAGTCTCTACATGGTATAAAACAATATGACTCCCAAATTTAATAAAAAATATATATATATATGACTCCTGCAAATTTCATTTTGCTGGGGCCACCTAACCAGCTGCTTCTCTCCTCCTTGGAACCCACCCTTGTGTTTGACAGGGACAGGGATGTAGAGCACTGAGCAGCTATCATTTCTAGCTAGACAGCTCTAAGATGGAAGAAATAAACTGTCCCCTCTGTCTCTTTTTCTTCTTGTTTATATTTAACTGTCTTAATATACCAATGAAGGTGACAAACAACTACAGGAAAGAGCATCTCTCCTCAACCCAACATTTTCCAATTTTGTCCAATAATGGACATTTGCATATAGTTCTGTGCAGTTAACACAACTCTTTTACCAGCGTCAATTAATTACATTATCATAGGAACACTGTTGAGAACAGGGCAGGACTTGGCTTTTAAGCTAAAGATGTAGACACTAATTCTCAGACAAGCTGAGCAACTTTCCCAAGATCACACAGCGGATGAGCTATGAGGCCCCCAGCTCTTCAACTTTCAATGCCATTGTATTTCCCGTTTATCTCCTCTGTCGCCGAAACATTAGTTTTGTCTCTCTTTCTGTTGTGTCTCTCCTCATGAATATCTATTTTCCAGCCAATGATAATGTAGCAGACTTTTTTTTTAAATCCTGACTGAGTGATTTTCCAATAATTTTTAAATACTCATCAGTAAAACATTTCTACAAGGTTATTAAGTCCTTCACAAGCTTGTTAGAGGGCCACTTTACCGGCAGCCAAAAAATGCATTAATATATTCTTGTGTGTGAAGTAGGTTAAAAATAATATGTACACCCGAGATAATGGAAACATGTTGACATTATTAAGGTTATAACACATTTGAAGTTACCTTAATTGTAATATCGAGCAAATTAAAGATTATCAAGTACAGTGTCCCTGAACATCCTGGAGCAGCGTCTTTCCCCATTTGACTAATTGCCGTGACACTTGAGATCTCAGTGTGATGTTTTCCTCCACACAAGTGCACAAGTGGAGGCCACCGCACCTCTTTAAATAAACAGGCAGATGTGCTTAAATAATAAATTAATTTATCAAGAGAAGTCAGAGTTGCAGCCTTGATCCTTCAGCTCTGCCACCAACATCCTCGGCTGGCGGAACCAAGGGGAGGTGGGTTGCAATTTTTGCGTCACTGAGCGTATCTGAAAGGGAGAGATTCTTCCTACTGTTTTACCTGTAAGTGAGCCCAGGAAAGTGTGGTACCCTCAATACCACTCCAATGGGCAGGGATTGGCAAGCTTTTGCTCTCAGAGAGTAAATACTTGAGGCTTTGTGGGCTGGATGCTCCCCGTTGCAGCTACTTGGACTTGCTAAGGAGACTATAGATAAACAAGTTGATGTTGTTGTATTTTGATTAAACTTTTTTTCATATTTCTGGATTTGGCTGATGTGGGTGCTGTCTATCAGCTCCCCATGAGGCTTGCCATGAGGTAGTGGATGGAACACTAGTCTGGGGATAAGGAGAGAGGGCCTCGTTCTGTCTTTGAAGCAACCATGCCATGTGACCGTAGACAGTTCACTCATGGTCCTAAGTCTCCACTTCCTCCAAGGACATTTCTATCTCTGCCAATCTGAGACTGAAACTCATCCTTGAAGAGCAGTTAGGACCCAGGAGATGGTCTAACTCAGAGATGACAAATTGAATTGGTTGCAGGTCCTGTCTTAGTTTGAGCTCCACCCTACCACCCAATCAAATAGACCCTGAGACAGGATTTGGGTGCCAGTAACTTATTTTGGAAAAGAGCCCATAAAGCATGTGAAAGTGGGAGAAAGTGAGTTACGAAAGTGGTGACAGTTCATAATGTTTGGTAATGGGTGGGTTACCACAGTGGGCGACCAGAACACAGTCCTACCAGGTGGGAACTCTGTGACAGACTACCTGGGAACACCTCATACATGTCTCATGAGATGGCGAGGAAGCGTCTTTATCCAACAACCCCCATGGCCCATCGATAGTTGTTGGGGTGAGGAGTAATTCTCTGACATCTCTGGCCTGGTCCCTAGATACACTAAGTGCACTCCGGTGGGAAGAGAACAGCTTCAGGCAGCAAGACACAGGAAGCCATCTGAACTCTCTGAGGACAACCTCTGGGGCAGGCCAAAGGAGTAAGGGTAGAGTTTTGACCACATCTGCTACATAAAGTTTCCACAAAGAAAACATGAATGAGAGAAATGGGCCTGTGAAGAAGATAAGTGGGTGTGGTAGGGATTATGTCAAATTGGATAGCATACGTCCAGTCTAAAGGGATTATTGATTTAAGCAGATTGTATTAGTCTTCAGGAAAAACAGACCCAATAGAAGATAATATAATATAATAAATCCCCTCATACAGAGGGGATTTATTATAGGAACTGGCTCATGCAATTATGGAGGTCAAAAAGTCCCCCAATCTGCTATCAGCTGGAGAACAAGGAAAGCTGGTAGTGTCATTCAGTACCAGTCCAAAGGCCTGAGAACCAGAAAGATGATGTTGTAAGTCCCAGTCTGAGGCCAAAGGCTTGAGAACCATGAGTGCCAATGGGCAGGAGAGCTTGGATGTCTCAAGCAGAGAGAACAAAGTCACCCTCCCTCAGACTCTGAACAGAGGGAATGATACCCACCCACATCAGCGAGGGTGATCTTCTTTACCTAGTCAACAGATCCCAATGCTAATCTCTTCTGGAAACACCCTCCCAGACACATCCAGAAATAATATATTACCAGCTATCCGGGCATCCCTTAGCCCAGTCACGTTGACACATAAAATTAACCATCACACAGATGTTTCAATTTTTCACCAGCAGTCAGAAATCCAGATTTTTATGTAAAATGTTTCTTATTTTTAAATCTTAGCAACTAATTCAAAATTTTAAGCACACAGTGCTGGCTAAAGAAAATAAAAAGTCAAGCCTAGCAGGACTACTATGATAAGAAGAAAAAGAAGAAGGAAAACAAGAAGACCCTTTTTTGGGGCCCTAGGGTGGCACAGTTGGTTAAGCATCTGACTTTTGGTTTCTGCTCAGGTCCTGATCTCAGGTCCTGATTTCAGGGTCCTAGCTCAGGGTCTTGAGATAGATAGAGCCCAGCTTTGGGCTCCATACTTAGCAGGGAGTCCACTTGCAGTTCTTTCTCCCTCTCTCTCTACCCCTCCCCCCACCACACTCTCTTCCTTTCTCTCTCTCTAAAATTAAAAAAAGAAAAAAAATCTTAAAAAAAAGAAGATCTTACATCAATATAAAAGCAAAAGATCAAACTTCTAAAGTGAATTAATGAAAGAATATACGTTCAGCTCTGTCAGAGCCACTTTTCTCTGCATTTTATCTGCAAAACTTTTTTCTTACTTACTTGGGTTACTGGTATCAACCTTCATCGACTCACTCACTAAAGCCGGAAGAAAGATATTTTAAACTTTCTTTCCTCATCCTCTTGTAATCGCCAGGTACTTTTTTTTTCTGTTTTCTGGCTACCCTTGAATTCTTCTCTGTCATTTCCCTTCCCAATGCCTCTGTTGCCTTCATTCGGTACCTCATTCCTTTTCTTTTCTTTTTGTGGCCTTCCCACGTTTACAACTGATACAGGCTAAGAGCAGATAACCCTGCAGCTAATAGTGTTGCCTTCAACCTATGTTTCAAACTGCGTGTACCTTACTCTGTCTGAAACACTGAGCTGATCATATGGCTTCCCAATTTAAAACCCATGGGGGGCTCCCCAGGGTCTAGTTATTAGCAAAAGTATCAATTCTTGGTGTGGTTGTAATGCACATCATTACATCTGGTTCTATTTGCTATCCCTCTGCCATTGTGCAAGACCAGATCAGGCCACTTGCTGTGCCCCAAGACCTTTTGCCCATTGCTCTGCAACTTCTTTCTGACTGCATCCTCACTCCATCCACATCCGTGTGCACACACTACATCCACCTCCAAGAAGCCATGAGCTACGTGGGGTTTCCTTGACCCTAGAGAAGGGAAAGACCAATCATCCATGTGGAATATGAAGAAATAAGATGCCTGTCTTCCCTCCATAGGTTTAGCGAATAAAATGATTCAAGCTAGGCTCAAGGAATAAAGTTTTCTGGATGCTTATGAATGTCAGGCACCTTTCTACACTCTAATATCTGTCTCCATACCCTTCCTAATTTAGCCCACTCCCATCACCATGGCAATCTGCTTTTTATAATTAACAAATAGAACAGAGACACCTTTGAATGTTTCTCTTTGGGGATCCCACAGAGTGGTTATTTCTTGAAGCTTGGGAGATCTTTGTTCTTGCCATGTACCACACCTGCCAATTAGCTCTGTAACAGTCCCCAGATGCATCCAGGTGCTCAGACACTGAGGCACCATGTGTATCACTTAAATCTATGTATGTCCTCCCCCATGTCCAGGATCCACACATCAAATTAAGAGGAGCATTACAGTTACATAAATCTGACATAATCAATGTGGACAGAGGCAAAGATCTCTCTGACTATATTCTAATCACAAAGGAGATGACTTAAGCAAACCAAGGCAGAGAAAATGTGGAATGCTACTAGATATTTAAATACTCACCATAAGGTTATAGGAGAATTGTGATCCGTTATAAAGGATCCAAAGATGCAGAATCCAATCTGAGCAGGTGAGGCAGCTTGGGAACATCTTTGGCTCTAATAAAAATAAATAAATAAATTAATTAATTAATTAAAAAGTACAGAATGTTAGAGAGACTGTAAAAGGGCTAAATCTGAAAACAAAGGGACAAGGAAGAAGCATGTCGAAGTGTGCCTGAAATCCTTTGTGCCTGACGTTGAGATCAACGACTTCCATTTCTTGGTCCCCCTTACAACAGCACCAGTGCTATGGTATGGACCTAGAATGCTCCCTTCCACTCTCCCCATGTGTTGGTATTCCAAACCTGCTCCGGTGTCGCCTATGGAAAGGCTTCTCTGATACCTGCAGAGTTTGCTTTGTTCTTCATTATTCCTTCTTGGTTTTGCTGAGAACTTTATAATACTCACTAAACTGCTGCTGTGCAGACATTTATCTTTCCACCAGATTCTGAGTCTTTCCAGAATAAGGACTGGACTTTTTTTTTTATCTGGGAGATCCCAGTCCGTCAAATAACTTACCTTCAATACAAGTCTGTGGAATAAACAATTAAACAAATCTGTAGGTGAAAGATTAGTAGTTCTCACTGCCAGATTACCCTATAGGAAACCAAGCAAATGTTGAAGACACCAGCAAAACAGAGGTACCAAAAAATTAGAAAAATATTTGGAAGATTTTATTTTATGATCTTATTAAAAAGTACCACGGGAGAAATCTCAATGTTATTGGATTTCCTTACTCTTGTTTTACAGTTCAGAATTGCTTTTATATTATTTTGAATTACATAGCAAAGGCTATTATCTTTTTCAAAGCTCAGGGTCTTAAAAAAATCTAAATTCATCCCGAGTCTCCTTTTTTCTCTTATCTTTCAACATTTTAACCCATACACCAGCCATCGAGCAACCTACTATATAACAGGTTTATATAGTGAAGGGCTAGAAATTTAATGAAAAAAAAATGTTCACTACTTTCTTCTACATCTGTTTCCATACTGTACCTCATTAACATACAGCTTGTATTTTACTCCTGTCCAATATTTCTAAGGCCCTCAAACTTTTTCTTCAAGAATACCAATGCTCCAAGATCCTAACTCTAAAAATCGTGCCTCGTAAAACATCCATCCCCTAACCAGAAAGGGATCACACGTTTGTGAATGTATTTGATGGTGATCACAACTTTCCCCAAAATGTAGGAATACATCTGTCATAATATAAGAACTTGAGAACTCATTTTGGCTCTCTGAAATATTTATTGCAACAAACTCAAACTTGTCCAATTTTTTTTTGCTTTTAATTTTGCTCCCCAAGAAGCATAGCTATTTGTTATTATTGCTAAGGAGAAGAAATATGATGCAGAGATATCAATGGGAAGGACTCGTTTCCTTAGGTGCCTCAAGCAATGCAAGGAAGATACGAGATAGTAATCTACATCCACAGTGCTTTTCGGCATGCACTTGAAGAAGGCTAACATTTTTTGTCAACTTCAGTTGATTAATGGACCAACCTTTTTGGTTGATAGAGAGTCTTAAAAATGTGCAGGTGTTTCTAGGGGAAATTGTTTTGTTGTGGTGACAGAAAGAGGTAGTTCTGAGAAAGTTTTTTGATCACTAACAATGTGCCCAAAGGCACATGTAAGAAGACAGTACCCAGATCTATTCCTTCTTAGCGTTAAAAGGAATTTCCCAGGAATGGGAGACTGGAGTGTAAGTCTTGGTTCCTAATGGATTGCTCGCAGTCTGGGAGTCACATGGGTTTCCTAAGCCCCTGCATCCATTTTCTCAGACCCAGCTGTTTCCTCTCTAAGTCCTAAGAATCGCTATCCAGGACTGGGGACAATGAGGACAAATTCATAGTTTAATTTATTTTTTTTTCAATTTCTAGTAGTGGAGGTGCCTGGGTGGCTCAGGTCATGATCCCAGGGTCCTGGGGTCAAGCCCTGCATGGGGCTCTCTGCTCCTCAGAGAGCCTGCTTCTCCCTCTCCAACTCCCCCTGCTTGTGTTTCCTCTCTCACTGTGTTGCTTTCTGTCAAATAAATAAATAAAATCTTGAAAAATTAAAAAATAAAGGGGCACCAGGGTGGTTCAGTGGGTTAAAGCCTCTGCCTTCAGCTCAGGTCATGATCTCAGGATCCTGGGATGGAGCCCCACATCAGGCTCTCTGCTCAGCAGGGAGCATGCCCCCCACACACAAACACTCTGCCTGTCTCTCTGCCTACTTGTGATCTCTGTCTGTCAAATAAATAAAATCTTTAAAAAATAAAAAATAAAAATAAATAAACATAAATATATTTCCAATACTGGTTTAATGGAATATATGCACACCTGAGTGAAAAGAAGGATAAAAGAACAGACTTTGATTCATTTTGCACACAGTAAAACCTGATAGTTTCTTTAGGAAAGCTGTCTTTCAGCTCCTATATTCAACAGATTTGATCTGGAGACACAGATAAAGAAAATGTAAATCCAACTTTGTCAGATTTTTTTTTAAAAAGATGTATGGATGGGTAGGTTAGATGAAAGACTGATTATCTTACGTAATCTGGTCCCCTGATACCCAGAGGAAGCCAGAAGCAGGGAAAACACTGGTCATGGAAGCACCAAAGAAGGGGAAGGATGAAATATTTTTAGATGTCTGCTATGTGCCAAATATTCCTTCTCATCATCTCTTAACCCCGCAGTAAAATTAAGCTCTATTTTACTGATGGAGAATTGATATGGAGAGAGGTTAAATAATTTGACCAAAGATTCATAGTTACCTGCCAAGAGATAATTCAGATCTAAGGATAAATGAGTCCTTTCTCTGTTTTACTATAGCCAGTGCTTATGATATTTAACCGGAACAGAACAAACAAAGAAACAAGAGTTAGGCTGGGATCTAACATCCTGAGGCTTTTTCCTGTTTCCCTTCCCTTTCTTCTCACTTTACTTTTCATATTTAAAGTTTACCCTTCCTGTTATAAATTCCAACAACACACCAAAACTCTTGTCTCTATTATCTCACAAAGGATGAAGTGAATGTTTTTTTCCAGAGGCATTAAGTTGGAGGCATGGCAGTCAAAACAAGTGACAGATTTCATTAACTAAGAAGAGTGTCAATGTGTCTTTGGTGTTTTGGTGTCTAATATATATATATATATATATATATATATATATATATATATATAATATTATATATATCTATTGTAATGCATATGGGGGGCAGGGCAACTTATCAGCAGTTCATTTTTTTTAAATAATTGAGATACAATTGACATACACAATCTTGTGTAAGTTTATATATATAACATACTTTTATATATTGATATGTAGAGAGAAATAATTACCACAATAAGGTTAATTAACACATCCATCACCTTACATAGATATGATTTATTTCTGTGGGGAGAAGTTTAACCATCTGCTGTCTTAGCACCTTTCAAATATACAATACGATATCATTAACTACAGTCACTGTGCTATACATTAAATCCTCAGAACTTATTCATCTTATAACTGGAAATCCGTGTTATAAGTGGAAGTCCGTACCCTTTGATCACCTTCACCCATTCTTCCCCTCTCCCACCTCTGGCAATCACTAATCTCCTCCCTGTTTCTGTTTCTATGAATCTGTTTGTTTTAGATTCCACTTATAAATGAAATCACACAGTATTTGTCTTTCTCCGTCTGACTTACTCCATTTAGTTTCACTCAAGTTTCATCTGTATTGTTGCAAATTAGGAGGCAGAATTTCCGTTTTTAAGGCTAATATTCTATGGGGTGTGTGTGTGTACACATATCACATTTTATCTATTCATCTCTCAATAGTCACATAGCTTTTCTCCATATCTGGGCTATATAGTGAATAAGGCTGCTATGAACTTGGGAGTACCGATATCCTTTTAAGACCCTGACTTCATTTTCTTGGGATATATACACAAAAGGAGGACTGCTAGATCATATAGATATTCCTATTTTAATTTTTTTGAACACATCCATACAGTTTCCACAGTGGCTGTATTTATATTCCCACTAACAGTGTATACGGTTTCCCTTTTCTTTTTTTTTTTATAAGATTTTATTTATTTATTTGACAGAGAGAGATCACAAGTAGACAAAGAGGCAGGCAGAGAGAGAGAGGGGGGGGGAAGCAGGCTCCCTGCTGAGCAGAGAGCTCGATGCGGGACTCGATCTCAGGACCCTGAGATCATGACCTGAGATGAAGGCAGTGGCTTAACCCACTGAGCCACCCAGGCACCCCGGTTTCCCTTTTCCTTACATCCTTACCGATACCTGTTGCCACTTAACTTTTTTAATAAATGCGATTCTAACAGGTGTGAGGTGGTATTTCTTTGTATTTTTGATTTGCATTTCCCTGATGATTAGTGATGCCGAGCATCTTTTCATGTACCGATAGCAAGGGCCATATCTCAGCCGTTCATGTCTATTCTTGGAAAATGTCTATTTAGTTCCCTTTTCCATTTTTAAATTGAGCTGTTTTTTGCTAAAAAGTTGTATGAGTTCCTTTTTGAATATTAACCCCATATCAGATATTTAGCTTGAAAATATTTTCTCATAGTATATGGTTTAACTTCTCATTCCTTTTGCTGTGCAAAAGCTTTTAGTTTGATGCAGTCTCCTGTGTTTATTTTTACTTCTATTGCTTGTGCTTTTGGTGTCATATACAAAAAAATTGTCTCCATGACCAACATCATGGAGCTTTTTACCAATGCTTTCTTCTAGGAATTTATGATTTCAGGTCTTATATTTAATCTTTAATGCATTTCTAGTAAATTTTTATGAGTGGTGGAAAGTAGTAGAAGTCCTGTTTCTTTCATTTGCATGTGAGTATCCAGGTTTCTCAACACCGTTATTGAGACTGCTTTTCCCCGATGGGTATTCTTGGCTCCCTTGCCAAATAACTAGTTCACCGGATATGCATGGATTTATTTCTGGGCTCTCAATCTTGTTCCATTCAACTATGTCTTTTTAATGCCAGTACCGTATTGTTCTGATTACTATAGCTCCATAACATAGTTTAAAATCAGGAAGTGTAATGCCTCCAGCTTTGTTTTTCTCAGGATTGCTTTGGCTTTTTGATCTTTTGGCTCTTTTAAGGTTTCATGCAAATTTTAGGATTGTTTCTTCTATTTCTATAAAGTATTCCATTGGAATCTTCATAAGAATTACATTGAATATACAGACAGCTTTGAATAGTATGGACATTTTAATAATGTTAATTCTTCCAACCCATCAATAAGGGGATTTCTTTCTATTTATTTGTGTCTTCTTCAATTTCTTTCATCAACAACTCATTGTTTTCAGTTTACAGATCTTTCACCTCTTTGGTTAAATTTATTTCCAAATATTTTAGTGTTTTCACTAAAACACTGGGTTTTAGTGAAAGTTTTAGTTTTAGTTTCACTTTCAACACTGCATTTTGGGATGCTATTGTAAATGGCACTGCTTCCTTAATTTTTCTTTCTGAGAGTCCTTCATTAGTGTTTAGAAATGCAATTGATTTTTATGTTAATTTCATATCCTGCAACTTTTTTGAATTCATTTATTAATTCTAACAGTTTCTAGTAGGCCTTAGGATTTTTTATAAATAAGAATAGTCATCTACAAAGGGACAATTTGACATGTTCTCTTCCAATTTGGATGTTTATCCCCCTTTTTCTTTCCTAATTACCGTGACAAGGGCTCCCAATATTGAGTTGAATAGGAGTGATGAGACTTAACACTCTTGTCTTGATTCTGATCTTAGAGGAAGATATTTCAACCTTTACCACTAAGTATGCTGTTAGCTGTGGGCTTGTCATATGTGCTTTATTACATTGAGGTACCCACCTTCTATACCCAATATGTTGAGAGTTTTTACCATGAGTAGATGTTGAATTTTCTCAAGTGTTTTTTTCTGAATCTATTGAGATGATCATATAATATTTATCTTCCACTTTATTAATGTGATGTAATAAAAAGATGGTATACTGAACTATCTTTGCATCCCAGAGATGAATCCCACATGGTCATGGATCATGATCCTTTTGTTTCTATTTTTTTAAAGACTTTTTTGCTTATCTGAAAGAGAGAGAGAGAGAGAGAGAAAACATGAACAGGGGGAAGGGGCAGAGGGAGAGAGAGAATCCTGAAGCAGGCTCCCTGCCGAGCACAGAGCCCAATGCAGGGCTCAGTCCCAGGAGCCTGAGATCATGACCCTGAGCTGAAATCAAGTCATCTGCTTAACCAACTGAGCCACTTGTGTGCCCTGAGCATGATCCTTTCAATGTGATGTTGCATTAATTAGGTTTGCTAGTATTTTGTTGAGGAATATTACATCTATATTCACTAGAAATATTGGCCTATATTTTTCTTAGAACATCCTTATCTGGCTTTGGCATCAGGGGAATGCTAGCCTTGTATAATGAGTTTGGGAGTATCCTCTCTTCTGCAATTTTTTAGAAGAGTTTAAGGAGAATTGGTAGTAATTCTTTTTAAATATTTGGTAGGATTCACCAGTGTAACCATCTGGTCCTAGATTTTTCTCTGTTGGGAGGTTTTTGATAAGCATTGGGTGGGGCTGCAAATTTGGTTTCCTGCCTAGGTGGAGCAAGTAGACCATGCTCTACAGTCTATATGGCCCCTTGACAGGGGACCCAAATTAGGCAGAACTGCTAGTTGAGTTCCTAGGCCAGACCACCTACTCAACTCTTCAGATGCCCAGAGCTGTGGGGTAGGATCTCTGCTTGGGTTCTGCTGCTGGCAAGAATGTCATCCACCAAGATCTGAGAACTAGCTGCTCTCATCCCTGCCCCTCTTCTTCGTCCCTATCTGATCCCCAGTGGTAGAGTCTTCCCATGTCCCCCAGTGATCCCTGTGACACAAGTGGACCTCTGGGAAGTGTCTCCTAATGTTGGGTGAGCTGGATGTCCACCTTGTATTCTCTTTTATTCCCCCACTGGAAAAAACCAAAGGCCCAGGGGGCCCTCTAGATACAATGTGATGTTGGTCTGGGGGGAGGGCCATGCCATCAGAGTGTAGTCATTTCTGTAATTCTCTAATGTAGTCCTTCTCTGTTTCTGTGGTCCAGGGTGAGTGCTTCAGCTTCAACACTGGGTTTTGGGATTTTTGCAATGGTGTCTAATCTATGGATAGTTTCTAGTTGGTCTTCTCATTAAGGGGACTGATGTCAAGAATGACCTATGTTACCATCTTAATGATGTCATTGTCAATATTTTCTGCAGTTAGGGTAGCCCAGGGTCCTTGCTGGCAACTTGTTTTTAGAATAAGTTTTAGAATAAGGTTGATATCCCATCATATCTTCTTCAAAAAATTAAGATTTCCATCGTGACATGTTTGGCAAGTTAGGCAGTTTCACATGCCAGTAATAACTAGTAAGTGGCAGAGCCAAAGACTCAAACTAAGGTCTAGCTTATTCTGAAGACCATGTTCCTAACATATTTTGCCTTATTGATTGATGAACCTGATAGTAAGCGCTTATAAGACACCACATACATATATATACCATATTCACACCTATGTATGTGTGTATGCATGTATGTGCACGCACACTCACACACACACACATACACACATTTTCCCTTTAAAAAGCATCAAAAAGCAGTGTATTTTTCTTTTTTCCAATCTTTCCTGAAGATGACTCTAGATCTGTGCTATCCAGTAGAGCAACTGTAAGTCATGTGTGGCCATTTAAATTTAAAATAGTTAAAATTAAATAAAATTTAAAATACATTTCCTCAGCCACACTAGCCATATTTCAAGTGCTCAGTAGCCACAAGTGGCTAATGGCTACCATGTTAGACTGCACAGATATAGAATAATCCCAATACTACACAAAGTTATATTGGACAGTGCTGCTTTAATCTTTTTATATGATATTTTATAAGGAGAACTGGTAGTAAGAGGTCATGTAATATATCCCCATTAGATGCCACCATTTAAATACAACATCTTTTCCCATAAGGATGCACCTGCTTTAGCTGGAAAAAAAAAAAAAAAAAAAAAGGTTTATTCATTCACACACATAGCCATTCATTTAACATTTTTCCTGAGTACTTAATATTTGCTTGACACTGTGGAGAATCAATAGAATACAAACACAGTCCCTTTACTATGAGTAGCTCCTAGGAAATTCTGAAAACAAACATCTAAAAGATGTCATTTCTGGGGGCGCCTGGGTGGTATAGTTGGTTGAGTGTCTGACTCTTGGTTTCAGCTCAAATCATGATCTCAGAGTTGTGAAATCGAGCCCCATGTCAGGTTCCACACCCAGCACAGAGACCCTAACCCTAACCCTTGAGACTCTTTCTCCTTCTGTCTCTCCTGCCCATGCCCTCTCTTTCTAAAACCAAATAAATGAGTCTTTTAAAAAATGTAATTTCTGTATAGTCTGGAATATTTTAATGTACGGAGTACTGTAGGAGCAGGACAACAGAGAAACTGGTCAGCGACACTCTCCCCTATGATGAGTCCCTAGCCCTAGGCCTCTGCTCTTTGAACAGCCCAACAGAATTGCCCTTCAATAGATAACCTGATGGGGATTGTACAAATTTCCCTTATCAGTCCATCATTCACCTGCTGTCCTCAGACCTGACTCTCTTTCTTTTCATTGCTGTAGAAAATGGCACCACACAGCTGTGTAAAACACCAGTGAGCTCTAGCCCTACAGCAGGTGGGTATTGCTCTTTTTTCCTATCCCTCCTTTACAACATAAGATATTGTCTTAAAATCACCCCTGAGACGCAGGAAACCAAATACAAACAGACTTAGATCAGGCAGGCCTCGCACTTGTCCCCAATAAATCATTTGAAATTAAGAGCACTTCCATTTGGAGCCAAGCAACACAGGAATGCTAGAGGGCAAATGCCAGGCTACATGGGAGGATGTAAGAGCTGGCCCACGGGCAGGGCTGAGGCTCCACACCGCTCCACATTAAGATGCCACTTTTATTATAAGGGAGAGTGAGCAATCTTTATCCAGGGTCTGTGTGTGTTGGATTGAAGCTGTAAATAAATAATTCCTAGCTCAGTGTTTTAGTTTCCCTTGTCTAGTTAGAGTTGCAAAGGGGAAAATAAAATGGCAAAGTTGTACCACTGGATTACCCCAAGGAATGATCTTAATATTTGACTTGCAAACTCTGATTAATACTGCATAGGTAATGCTATTTATGGAAGGCAGGGATAGTGATCCACATGTTGTTTGGGGAAAGTCAAAGCCAGTTATACATGAAAGGAATCTGAGGAGTTCCTCCTTGGGATCAAAGAGTCATGGTGGATATCTGGAAGATTCTGGAATTCCCTTGAGAAAGAGCCATTGGCAGCCAGGAGAAAGGAATCATCTCGTTGTTTTGGGAGGGTTTTCAGGTGGGAGCATTTCCTCCAACCCATCATGGAGTCTGCTTCACATTTTAGTTGCCACCAATTCTAAAGCTCATTTGCATATAAAGCATCTGGAATAAGCAAAACTAATTTGAATCTTCTTTTCTAAAATGTTAGCAGGATTAAAGGATCAGGTAGCTGGTTCCCTTACAAGATTCACTGGAGGGAAGTCAGACAGAGAATGAGATAAAATCATTAGGCCAGTCCCACACTGGCAACTGTTCCTGTGTTAGCTCAGTCTCTAAAAATGGTATATTGGTCTGGCAGCTGCCTGCCTTTCTTCCCCTCCAGACTTTATAGTGTTATACAGCATAGAACTCTTTAACTGTGGATACACCTGTGATGCTCTTGTCTTCTCCGTATTTCTTAGCTCCTCTGATCTTCAGTCTCACCGCAAGCCTGTGGGGGCACCCAGAGGGTGTCCTACTTTAAACACCTGGGCAGGTCACTGCTACCGTTTCCATCTGGAATCTATCTCCTGAGTTGCTTCTTCCCCAACCGGTCTTTGCAGCAAAGACAACATCTAGGAAAAACAATGGCACCATTCATGTATCTAAATGAAAAGTCATTTTTAAGTTTATCTTTGAAAACCCATAACAAAAAGATTTACCAGTGGTAGGAGTATTAAGGAATATTAATACCTTGCAATTAATTCTAACGCCTTCATTTAAGAGAAAAAGAAACTGAAACCCAGAGAGACAGGCTTTCACGAGACCCTATTACTAATTAATGACTGAGTCAGTCTTAGAATTCAAGACCTCTTATTTCTAGTTCAGGGGTCTGTCCCTCATAATGCCGTTTGATTCCATTTGACTTACCAAGTAGTTATTAACACCTATGATAAGGGCTCTCATCTCCACTCTGGGGAAATAAGAAGATGATCAATCCAGAACTCTGCTTTCAAGGGCTTAGAGTTGAATAGAATGATAAGATTATTGATACAAATAAAGTCAAAGAAGTAGACAAAAAAAGGAAGAGATAAATATTATTGAGTCATCGAAGGAGAAAAAATGGATAGAGTTTTAAGGTTCTAAAGAATTTGAAAAAATGAGAGTAAGCCATTCATTATCCTACTGAGCTTTGACATTGTTTCAACCCACAAGACAAGGTCTTCCACCTTTTGAATTAATCCATGGCCCACCTCTAACAAGGTGATGGCCTGCAAGTGTGCCTAGGAATGAGGACTAATGCAGGTGCAGTGAGGGACGCCTGCTCTTCCTTCTTGCCTCCTTCCTTTTGTTATGCTTCATGGATCTTCATGGTCATTTCTCTAGAATTGTTAAAGAAGTAAAGCACCTTAAGGAAGAGGTCTTCTATTTTGTTTGCTGATCCTAACATGAATGAGTTCTAGGGTTTGTTAAATGATTTTTTTCTGCCTCTATTGAGATGATCTGATCAAATGGTTTTTCTTTTTTGTTTGTTTGTTTGTTAATATGGTGAATTACATGGATTGATTTTTGAATGTTAAACCAACTGTGAATGGGTTCTTCACAGTCCTTTTGTGTTCTATTTACTACCTCTGCCTCTCTTCCGCATTTCTCCCATGTTTCCCTCCCTTCTCTCCGTACTTCCTTCCTCTTTTTCTCCTCATCCTGTGTTTTGTTTTGTTTTTTTTTTTTCTAGACTATTTCTCGTGCCATTTGTTTTCATTTTCTTCTTACTCATCATGGGAAGTTTTCTCAAGATGTCATTTGTTGATGCATTACGGGTATCTTTAGCACACTATTTTATCTGAGGTCTGTTTCTTTTGCCTTCAAATCATAGTTCAAGGACTGTGCATTGTGTCTTTTCCTCATCTGTGTAGCCCTACAATGGGAAAGAGAGAGGGAGAGAAACAGAGAGAGGAAAGGGTGAGAAGGAGAGGAAGAAAGAGAGAAAGAGAGGCTGATGGGGAAACTATGGCTCAACTGGGCTGTTTCTTCCCTTTCCAGGATGACCCAGACTCTCTTTTCTCCCAAAACATTGTTAAGTATTTGGTACAAAGTTTCACTTACCTACTTAGGAATGTGTTTTCTATTTTAAGGAGAGATCTCACTAAGCTTTGACTCTTTCTCTCCTCTCAGCCTGAAGGCTTTAAAAATGGCGAATCAAACTTTCGACAGGAGGATGGTAGAAAAACCTTCTAAGCACAACACTTTATCTTCATAGTCTTGATTCCCCTTCTCATTGCCTTTTTCTTCAAGGTGAGTTTGGAGGGCAAAGATTAGGGAGGATTTTCATTTTTTTCAAATGCATCTTTTTCCATGAATAGTGTTTATGAAATTGTGAGCTTGAGGGTTGGAAAGCAGAAGATTCAAGGTGTATCAGACAAGATCATACCACAGATTTCTCTTTCTTGGTTGCAATGTTTTGATGTTTAGGGCCGTGAGGTGACCTTCTTCCTTGTTTAGAGATTTGGTAGCCCTTTGCTTATTTGTTTTAAACCAAATTTTAAGTGATTCCATTATATATACAGAGAGATTTATTTACTTATTTGAGAGAGAAAGAGAGAGAGAAAGGGGTAGGGACAGAAGAGGAAGGAGAGAGAGAAACTCAAGCAGACTCCACACTGAGCACAGAGGTCCATGCAGGACTCAATCACATGACCCCAAGATCACGACCTGAGCTAAAACTGAGAATCAGATGCCTAACCAACTGTGCCATCCAGACATCCAGACACGTGCATTTTGTTTTTACAGGTTCCTATCCTTAAACAATTCAAAGTAGCACATGCATATTACATGTACAGAAGTTCTATTAAAAAAAAAAAAAGCTAGTTTCTTCTATTCCACAGTCTGAGAAATGTTTTAGCAATTTCTATGTTTATTTGCTTATTTCCTTCATAATGCCAAATAATTGGATTTCACTGCACTTTTGAATTTGTTAAATTTAGATAAAATTTATTCATTCTCCACTTCAAACGAGCCACTGGAAAGGAAATGCTACTAATGTCAAAAGTCGGCTTCAGGGAAATACAAATCAAAACCACAATGAGATATCACCTCACACCAGTTAGAATGGCTAAAATAAACAAGTCAGGAAATGACAGATGCTGGCGAGGATGCGGAGAAAGGGGAACCTTCCTACACTGTTGGTGGGAATGCAAGCTGGTGCAGCCACTCTGGAAAACAGCATGGAGGTTCCTCAAAATGTTGAAAATAGAACTGCCCTATGACCCAGCAATTGCACTATTGGGTATTTACCCTAAAGATACAAACGTAGTGATCCAAAGGGGCACATGCACCCAAATGTTTATAGCAGCAATGTCCACAATAGCCAAACTATGGAAAGAACCTAGATGTCCATCAACAGATGAATGGATCAAGAAGATGTGGTATATATACACAATGGAATACTATGCAGCCATCAAAAGAAATGAAATCTTGCCATTTGCGACAACATGGATGGAACTAGAGCGTATCATGCTTAGTGAAATAAGTCAAGCAGAGAAAGACAACTATCATATGATCTCCCTGATATGAGGAAGTGGTGATGCAACATGGGGGCTTAAGTGGGTAGGAGAAGAATAAATGAAACAAGATGGGATTGGGAGGGAGACAAACCATAAGTGACTCTTAATGTCACAAAACAAACTGAGGGTTGCTGGGGGGAGGGGGTTTGGGAGAAGGGGGTGGGATTATGGACATTGGGGAGGGTATGTGCTTTGGTGAGTGCTGTGAAGTGTGTAAACCTGGTGATTCACAGACCTGTACCCCTGGGGATAAAAATATATGTTTATAAAAAATAAAAAATTAAAAAAAAAGTCTACTGGCATCTAGTCTTAGATTGGGTTCCTTAAAAAAACATTCTGAGAAAGAGATTTATATGCAGGCAATTTATTGGGGAGTGCTCTCCAGAGTAACACCTGTGAGAGCGTGAGTCAAACAGGATGGGGCAGAGGGAGTAACTGAACTCTAAATCAGAACCCCAGCTCTGAAGCGCAGTGGCCCCATGGAGCTTGGACTAAAGGAAACAAGGTGGTCAGCTCTAGACCGGGCTGCCTTGGATGAAAAGCGGGGGGAATGAGTGCCTTGGTCCTGAAGAGGGATCGAGTGGTACCCCTCAGCGTCCACTACACTTTTTTTTAAACCTCCATGCAGTCATATTTGGACCAAGTTTTCATTATACATATTTGATTTTCTCGTATTTTCTGATTGACTTAATTTCTCTTTGTGATTAAAGAAATATATGCATTTATTTTACCACAGTGGCACACAGGCAGTCTTAAATGAGCAAGTACATTTCTGTTTCAAAGCAACTCCTTGTATATAGAAACCCTGACATTACTGAGATCTAGCTTTACGTATCACTTCCTTCCTGAGCCCATGTTCATGAGAACCAGTGATGGTTCAGTTTGAGGAATACTGTGGTTATCCCCAAACTGACTCTTCTCAATACATTTCTTATCCAAAAAAGTAGGGACACTGAGTTCATACCATCGTATACAGTTCACTTTTTAAATTTTTAAGCAGAGATTGGTTTCTTTTAACATGATTTAGACATCACAAAATCTTTGCAAGGCATATCAAGAAGGTGATCATTCTTATATTATGGATGAAGAAAATGAAGAATGTGGCAATTCAGAAGTAATTTAAATAAGCAAATTTCAGTACAAGCTAAAATGGCTAAAAGCAAAACTGTCCTCCTTGAATCTTTGCCAGTCTCCAACCCTCTCCAGGACCCCAATGCATCTTGATATCTTAACTGATGTTCCTCGAGCACCTAGGGTCTCACAGATCCTACTCTGTGCTTTTGCTTCCCTTCTCTATGAATGTATTGGGATTTTGAGAGCAGTTAAATAAAAAGACCCAAATGCCCTACTAGTGAAAAGAGTCAATCATTGTGAGATTCAATTTGTATGTGTTTAGCAGAAGTCATTTGGAAAGATCAAGACATTCCAAATGTATGTGCCACTATATAATTATTTCTATTTCTAGATTGGCCAAATAGCTAATTCCAAAAAATCTTTATGTAGCATTGTTCAATTTTCCTTGGAATTCTTTATCTCCTGACCTAATCTGCTCCTTTCTGCTTTTAAAAAATGTTGTCTTCTCCCCTGCAAAGTATTCTCACAGTGAATCTTGAAGAGTAGAGGATAAGTTGAAAGAAAATATACATGAACTACTTATCTATATATCCCTATCTTTATCTTCGAAAAACATCTGGCTGAATATACATCAAACATTTGCATTTGCTCTCTTTTGAGCATGGAATTATGAAGCACTTCCATTTTCCATTTTATACTTGCTGTATGTTAATTTTGTGTGCATATTTTCTTGCTGTATGATTGTTGAGATGTTTTAATCAGCTTCTCCCCACACTGTGAAGGCAAATTATTGGGTAGGTACGTTTATCTTTCTACTTTGTTAGACATGTGTATGAAATAAATAATGACTGCCTTTCATTATTAAAGGAGACACTAAAGCATTTTTACCAACTTCCAGTGGACTTTCGAAAATATTTCTTGGTCACGTGACTAGTCAAATTTAAAATTTCTATAATTTGTTTTCACTTGTATTAGTCACTTCTCTGTGTTTTTCTCTTCCATATCATAATAAAATCACTTCAAATGGATTATAAAAATGGCTTTATGGTATAGATTTTTAATCCATATTATGGATATATATTCTCCCTTATCCCTGAGAAGAGTTTAGAGCTTGAACCATAGCTTTTCTCCTTGTATTTAAGGATTTACCTCTCAACAGGTTTTGGAGAGAGAAAAAGGATGATATTTTAGAAGAAAATATGCTGAATTCTAAAAACAGACCTGGGCATTATTGTCCACCTGCCCAGATGATCATACTAATCTATAATATTTGACTCACTTCTAACTACCACAAGGTGGCAAAACATATGATTTGGACGATTAAGGTCTCCTGAGACTTGGCTATTGCTAGGCAAAGGCCTGTATTTTAAAGAGAATGAAATCTGATGACCTTTTCCGTTGAAGCACATCTTCTATTCTTGGATCTTGTCTCTCTTAAAGAAAAACAATAAAATTCTATAATTAAAATTTATCATTCTTAAGCAAGCATTACAGCCATGAAAAATAACTAATTATTCACTGTGGGCAATATTGTAGAAATCAGATTTGCTGATTAACAGATAAATTTACAAATTATTTCGAAAAGGTTTTCTCATAAACCTGATAAGAATTCATTTAGCCTTGGAAACCCCTCTAGATCTGCAAGTTACTCTGAAGTCTCTAATATAATCCCCTTGAACACATTCTTAAAATCCTTCAGCTTGCCTTGGTAGTTATCAAATATATTTAAATATTTGGCAAGAAAATTAAAATATGAAAACTAATATAGCAATTGCCCCCAAACACACAGTTTTCCAAGGAGATTTTGATGATTCAGAAAGAAATCTGTGGAGGATATTTGGTATTTAAATGATAGGGCTGCATTCTGACAGTGCTTTTTATAAAAATAAGCTGGTCCAAGAATATAATAAAAATAATCTGTATAAATTAGCTATATTTTAGCTGAAAGGCAGGGAGCAGGGAGAGCAACGTTACCTGCAGGGCTATCTTCTATTAAGTAAAGTTGATGTATAAATTTCACATTTATAAGGCAAGCATTTTGTGGAATGTTCATTCACTTCACAAAATAATTCACCATAGCATGTTGTTTTTCTTTATACTTGTACTCTGTTACTGCATTGAAAATATGATTCAATTTAAAAAGCTATTTAAGTTCAACTTTTTAGGAATGTAAATATTACATAAAATTAAGCACATGTGATTATTTTAAACATTAATTTTCAATCAAAGTAACTGCACATACAGGTAGGTAGGCATTTACGGTTGGATGAATGGATGGATGGAGTTGTGTAAATGACACTTGTGTGGTAATTCACCAGAGAAGTGACCTTTCAGACCTTTAACTGATTTATGTGGCTATAATGCACATGGTTAGTTAGAGGCGCAGAACAAATAGCTTCCTTCTGTTTTTCTTTTTAAAAGTTCAAAAAAATTCAATTACAACAGTGCTATTTGAATAGATGTAAAAAACGTAAACGTTACAGATCAAGTTATATCATCCTTAGTCATCACCTCCGTTTCTATAGATTTTCCCTGAGGAAATCAAAGACTTTTTGTTCATTAAATCAGTTTGGTATAGGCATTTCTTTTTTTTTTTTTTTAAGATTTTATTTATTTATTTGACAGAAAGAGATCACAAGTGGGCAGAGAGACCGTCAGAGAGGGGGAAGCAGGACCCCTGCTGAGCAGAGAGCCCGATGCGGGGCTTGATTCCAGGACCTGAGATCATGACCTGAGCTGAAGGCAGAGGCTTATCCCACTGAGTCACCCAGGCACCCATGGTATAGGCATTTCTTACATTCATGTATGCATAGTGATGTTTAGTTGTATATAGTTTTATTTTGCATGAGTATTTTTAAAATAAACTGTATTATACCATATTTATTCTTCTGTAGCTTGTTTTTATCACTCAATATGCCCTGACAATCCTTTTATATTGTTTACATAAATTAACCACATATGGCCCAAATTACACATAAAATTCCATTGTCTGTTATTTTTTGTCCTGATAATTCTGATGAAACTTACCTCCCTAAATTTAGTTGCTATCACAGCAGTGTTGCAGTAGTATCAATGCATGAACCTCTTTACATCATCTAATTCCAAGATTAGATGATGAGAAGTAGAAATCCTGGGCCAAAGAGAATTCTTCATTTATTTAGAGTCAAAAGATTCAGAAATACCATGTCAAAATGGCTATATGAATTGATTTTCATGGGTAGTATTAAAAATACCCATTTCCTCACATTTCACCATCTCTTAATGTTATCAATTTTTGTAGTTACTGTCAGTCTCATAGTATTCTTTGGCATTTCCCTGGTCATTAATGGCGCGGAACACCTGTGTTTACGTTTTTGTCACCCATGTGTATTTTTTATTCTATAAATGATCTGTTCACATCTCCTCCCCTCTATTTTTATTTGGGTTGCTTAAGCTCTTTCTTAGTAATTTTAGGAATTTAAAAATATATTCTGGGGGCGCCTGGCTGGCTCAGTCTTGAAGTGTCTGCCTCGTTCAGGTCATGATCCCAGGGCCCTGGGATAGAGCCCAGCATTGGGCTTCCTGCTTAGTGGGAAGCCTGCCTCTCCCTCTCCCACTCCCCCTGCTTGTGTTCCCTCTCTCACTGTGTCTCTCTCTGTCAATAAATAAATAAAATCTTTTTAAAAAATTCTGGTTTTTAATCCTTTCCAGCTACAAACTAAGAAAACATACCCCCAATCTGTACTTGTCTTGTAAATTCTTTAGGGTTTGTTTGATCATTTGTCTTACTGATATTTTCTTCAACTATAAGCTATATCAGCCTTTTTCATAAAAGACATTTTCAATGTATGCCTTGTTTTGGAAGACCTATCCTATTCCAAGTTTCTAAACATATTTTGCCACAGTTCTTTTGGACAGATTTAGAACTTACTTTTTGTAAATTTAGAACTTTAATCTATTTGGGATTTTGTTGTTTAATCTTTTTTTTCACCGCATGCAAAATAGACACCATTTCCATATATATACATATCTGTGTCTTTGATTTCTATTATTTTTCACTGATGGATTTTTTATGCATCAGTGCACCTCCATTGTCATGACATTCTAATATGGTATGATATTTGGAAAGATGGGGGCTCTGGATATTTCCTATTTTTCAAGATTATCTTGTTTATATTTGTATACATTCTCTCCCACATGAATTTAGAATGAGATGTTCGAATTATAGGACAGATGATAATAGAATTTTGATTGAGATAAGATTAAATTTATGATGACAGGGAAGGATAATTGACATTTTTCAACGTTGAGTCTCCCACTAACCTGAATATCTCCTTTTCACTGGGGGAAGGGGGTCATCTTTTACAAGTTCTAGATTCATTTTTGTTATGCCTGTATAATCATGGTACTCAACTTGTCTTCTTGAGCCAATTTTGGAAATTTTTATTTTCCTATTCTATCATCCACTCCATCTAGGCTTTCACATTTATTGGCATAACATTATATCTCTGGATGTACAGTGATACCCCCTAACACTGTTGCCTGGTAGAAACACTGTTTCTTTGAACAAAACATATCAAAAATGTATCATTTTATTTGTCCTTTCACAGAACCAACTTTTCATTGAATTGTTTGATACTCAAGACCTATTCTTCTGCTTTTGTTCTCTTTCTTCTATTTCTCTAATTCCTACATCTTTCACCTCTGGCTGTAATATTTAGAATTTTTCTTGTATTTCTCATTGTTATTTAGTTCCTTCACATTCAGATTTTCTCTATTTCTAATATATGTTCCTGAAGTTGTAAATTATTCTTACACACTTCTCCAGGAGTATACTACTGATTGGGATGGAGACCATGCACTGTCATCTATTTCTTTTTTTTTTTTCCTGCAGCTTTGTTTTTTGTGTAATTTAAAATCTGCAGTAAAACTATATTACAACTGTTATGAACAATTGCATTGTACCTCTTATCCAGATTTGCAGTTGTTAATGTTTTGCCCCATTTCCTTTATTGTTCTGTATATGCTACCACATGTAAACATATGTATATGTTTTTGTGTATATACATATACTTTTCTGAACAATTGGACAGTAAATTGCAAACATCCTGTCTCTGCATTCCTAAGTCCTTTTCACATAAATACAATCGAATTTTTAAATCTTGAAATACAACATTGATTCAGTGTTATTATCTAATCTGAAAACCATATTAAATTACACTAATTGTCCAAATATTCTTTTTTTTCTAGTCCAAGATGTAAACCAAGATTAGTCATTTCATTCAGTTGTTATTTTTCTTCAGTCCTTGAATCCAGAGATTTTTCTCAGCCTTTCTTTGTCTTTCATGACCTTGGTATTTTTGAAGAATAAAGACCTGTAAGCAAATATAGAATTCTAGTTAGTAGGTTTGCATCTCAAAAAGATATCAATTAGCAATCTGAAACTACCTCTTATGCTTGAGGAAATGAATAATATATCATGGATAAATGGAGCCAGTTTCTTCACTTGACAGAAAAAATAGTTGTAAATATGAGAAAGCAGAAGACTATGAAATCTTGTCCTCTGGAAAGGCCTAGAAGTGATGGTATTCCTAAAGTAGTGGGCATGCTGGTGCTTGGGTTCTAAATAGCATTCTTTATTAAAGGAACCAGGAGCCCCAGGGAGATGGCTAGCTCCAGAGGTAGAGCAGGATAAGCAAAAAATTACTGTGGGATATCTTGTGCCAGAAAGCAAAGAAGTGTTCAAAAAATAACAGATTCATGTCAGAAATACATAAGAGCTACCTTGAAGAAATTCCTACTGGCCAAATTTAGAACAATTTGGGGGTATAAATAAATAAATAAATGAATAAAATGATTCTAACAGATTATGTCCTATTGAATAAAATAAGAATTCAAAGAATTCATGGGTCCATATAGATGCAAATAGTTAGATAGATACATAGATAGAGGAAGAGAGGAAGGAAGGAGGGAAGGAGGGAAAGAAAGAAGGAAGGAAACTCTTCCTTACAGTAGAATACTATTTATTATTCAATTGTTTATACTTTGAATTTTATTTGTTCTTTAATTCAAGAGTTCTTAGAAGTTATAATTTTCAATTTCCAATTGTATAAGTTTGGATGGTAAGGTGTGGGTATAATGATGATGGTGAGAGCTGCTTGCTTATTATAATTAATTTATGGTTCTATTAAATTGTAGTCAATGAATGTAGCCTGAAGAATTTTTCCTATTTTGAATATGTTGAGATATCCTTTGCAGCAAAATGCATAATCAATTTTTGTGAACATTTCCTCCATGGTAAATACAATTCTCTTATTTAAGTATGCATTCTCTCATTTAAGGTATAAAACAATAAGCAACTGTACATAGAATTCTCTCTATACATAACTATGCCTAAAACCAAAGAGAGGAATGATTTTCCCCATAATGTAAGAAGTCTACAGGAAGCAATCCACCGCTTATGCAGTAATTTCACAATTTCATTAAAGGCCCAGGCTCTGTTTATCATTGTTATTTCATTTTCAGCGGGTAGATTTCTTCCTTATGAGTACCTCTTGTTCACAAGGTTTTTGTTTTTTTGGTTTATTTTCTTTCATTTTGAGCCTCATATCAATCTCTATACAAGAAGGGTTTGGAAAGGATGCACTTCAGCACTTCTGAAGAAAAGGCTGAACACACTAAGAAATCTCCAGTAGCCACACAAAACATATCTTATTGGCCAACACAATGGTAGGTAGCCACTCTGTGGATTGGTGTGGAGCTTAGGAGACAGATCTTGGGTAGAGAGACTCTTTGGGCAGCTGCCAATGCATAGATATTTCTTTCAGCTTTGTGGCAGATGAGATGAAATCTCCCAAGGACAAAGTGCAGAGAACAAATGACTTAGGAGTAGGGTTGACACCAGTTAGGAAGATGAACAGAGGAAAAGGAACCTGCAAAGGAAATGGAGAAGAGCCAAACCAAGGAGGCTGGAAAAGAACCAGGAAACTTGGGAGTCATAGAAGCCAAGGGAAGCTACTATTTCAAGAAAGGATAGGAATTTTTAAAATGTCAAGAATTGCAGAAAGATAAAGATGAAATCATATGTTTTTGTCATGGCGTCCACATGTGCATGATTTTTTCACTGTACCTTATTTCTTTTTCATGCTATAACAAGGCCTGGACAGGAGAGTACCCCATTGACCCCTGCTGATATGCTCCCTGACACATGGTCCGTCCTCATTGAATTTAGCTGTACTTAGACTTCATTCTCTTCTCTTTCATAATTTCCACAGGAGATAGAAAGAAAATTTCATAATAGAAATTTTTGAAGAGAAAGCCCAAGTTTATTTTCCAAAATGAACATTCCGTGAGCCATTTTTACAGAATGACCACCTCCATGGGCTGTATCTAAACAGCAGCCCCTCGGGGCCATGCAGAGATGCAGAGGGCACCATTTCTTTGCTGTATTCTGTTCTATTCCTATTACATGCAGTTCAACAAAAACAACAGCAAGAACAAAAAAAAGAAAAAAAAAAAAAAGGAGGGGGGTGAAAAAAGCCCTTATCTGCACAGTTGTGATGAATAGACTTGATTGGGCTCTCACACAGCAGGCAGGTGATGGCCATTGCCTGTCTATTTCAGGACTAAACTTTACACTGGCCACAGGTGTTTTTCCTTTTTTGGCTCTGCGGCCCTGCCATCATTAAGTTTGCCTGAAGCAGCAGACAGCTTCTGGGAGACCAAAAGATGGGGGGAGGCAGGGTACAGAGACAATCTAGCTAACATTTTAAGCAGGAAATGCAACCATCTGAATGTAAAGAAGATAAACCCTGTCTCTACACAAACTGTTCACTCAGGGGAAATTGAGGTAAAATGTACCAGGATTCAGGGAATGGGAATTGAGAGCATGTGCTGTTGAGGTCACCCTGGTTCTTACCATTTTGTCACTAGCGGTCCCTTCTCACTACCTAGAAATACTGAAAAAGAGAAAAATGAAGCTCTCAGATACCACTGGAAATTTATAATTTGGTGGAAATCTTTTTTTCTTTATCAAATTGAGTAATTATTTTTCAGTAGCTACGCAACCCAACAATATTAAGCACATATATTCATAAGGTGAATATTGTAAGGTTTCTAATTAGAATGGGTACACATCTATTGTTGAATATAGTCAATATCCTAGAAATAGGACTTCTAGGATACTGGAGAAAACATCTTACCTCCTCTTCCAACTCTCACCCCCAGGAATTTCTCACCTACCAACTGCTGTTCTAATTCCTTAACAGGAGGGAAATATTCAAAATTTGAGTTTAGGCTTGATGTACAAGGTAACAGGAAAGTGAGTACATTATCTCACATTTACATTAGAATATAAGTGAGTGACATCATAGCCTGAGGTCAGGTTTTGATAACAGGGCTATCCCTTGAAGTAGAAGGACGAGATAAAATGGCGGAAGTGACAATTGTGAAGGCAAATCTCTCTAAAAATTTTACATGAGCCTGGACTTTTTTACCCTGATGAGTTTGTAAACTTCACCCTCGAGTATATATGAGTAAATATATGCAAAATGCATGTTGCATTTCTGCAAATGAAGAATTTTAAACCAGAAGAGAGAAAATTATGTGAAATAAAATGAACACCACTGCTTGTATAATTCCTAAATATAGCTTAAAAGTACAGATTCGCAGACTTTTAAAATATAGGGATCATGGTGAAACTTAACAGTTTTGTTTGCTTATTTTTGTTTCTGCTTATTAAACAGAATGGATGGATTCTTCTCCAGTTGTTGAAAGCTGATTTCTGGGGCCATGGAATCACAATTCTAAAAGACGATAGAATTCTTAGTGAAGATGACCTTAAAATATCATGGAAGCCAAATTGCTTATTATTATGACTGAAATGTGTTTTTATGAAAATCAGGAAACACTATCCCCTGTGATAGTCCTGTACTTTTAGGGAAGAAAATGATACCTTAAAACATTAGAACAAATACCTTTCAAAGATCAACCCAGCAAATTGTCAGCATTGCCAAAGTTAGGGCCAAGAGATTTGTCTTCCAGGTCCATGTTCTAATCTGTTGGATGGTCTTCTCTTTTAGTTATCACATAAAACCATTCATGTAGCTCCAGAGAAAGGATAATTTTTTTTTTTTTCACCCAGCGAGCCAATGACATTCTGGCAGCCATTTTCTAAATTACTACTACCAAGACTCTGTTACTAAGTCATCTACCTGCACCCCATCCCCAGGGACAAACTGATGTCAAATCACATATTTAGTGGTCTTATGGAGGGAGTAGGATGTTTACTTTACTGTGTACATTTGTGTGTGTCATTTCCTTTATGGAGGTAATGCTCCCAGGGGGAATGTCATAAATGTAGATTGTTTAGTCTACTTGGATGCTGCTCAAGGACCTCCACATTTGGAATCTGGGATGGGGTTTCTCAAGCTGGAATCATTTAAGGATGCTCTAGGGGAAACCTGGATGCTGATGGGCTAGAGAAGCGGTGGTGAACAGTATCAGGACTTGCATGTAAATCATTGCTTGGAGGAGCTAATGAAGATAAACAGTCATTGACTTTGAGTTTCATCCCAGAATATGTGTGCTGGGCTGATGGATAATGAAGAAGGATTAGACAGTTCAAGAATGCATTCCAATGGGCACACACACAATCCTATCCTGGTAGGTGACCATGTCCTGGTCCTTGCAGTGTATCACTCTTCCTTCAAGGATGGACAAGACAAGCATATTTTCTTGGAGTTGTAAATGCTTCCATGTATTTGTGAATCACAGACGTGTACAATCCAGTCCCTTTGGATGGATTGAAAATAAAACTAAAATGAAAGAAGTCATGGTTTTAAATCAGCCTTTTTTTAAAACTTAGTAATAGGTGTACAAAAGGAATATCTCTTTTTTCTAGTTGCTCATTAAGAGTTTTGCAAGAATATAATCTTCATGATAGCAAGTTTCTATGACACTGATAGAATGTAGCCTCAAGATTATGGAAAATCTATCATGTTTATTAAACAAAACCTGGTTGAATCCTATGCTGCTCAAGAATGAGTGCTCAACTCTAGCGCACGGAGCAAGAGAGAGAACGGTCCTACCTGCCCTCAGGGAGTATAGAGTCCACAAGTTATGATAGAAAACACAAATGTAAACAGTAAGAGAACAGGATGAAAATCAGTAAGTTCTAACAGAAGAAGTTCAGGAACAAGCTGTAGGAGAAGAGAAGAAACAGAGAAGCTGCTTGAAGCCATTAGTAATCAGGGAATGCTTACTTATAGAAGGGAGATGAGACCATTGCTCTAAAGAACAGGTGGAATTTGAAATGTAGACATGGAAGAGGAAGGAACTCTAGAAAAACCAAAGTAATCTAAAGCTTGGAGACCTAGATTAAAAGAAAAAACAAACAAACAGACAAAACAAACAAAACCCAGTCAAGATCTGGAAACAGAGAAATCCAGTTTGATTGGATTTTTTTATTAATCAACTTGTAATTGGATTTGTTTAGGATGCCTAGCAAAATATATCTTGTTGCAAGATCATTTATCATCTGCTTGACCTTCAAAATGAATTAACACCTGGGTAAGAAAGAGCAAGTGGCCATGGAGAAGACCATACAGAACAGCTGAGTTCATTTGAAGAAGGAGAATTAGTGCTTGCTGGAATGGAAGGTGATTGAAGGAATGGCTCATGCAGAACAAAGAAACATTGTAAACAAGTTTTATGAGTGTGGGCCTAGCATCTACTGGATAAATTTTGTAGGGCCTCCAGATTTTATTATCAATATTAATTTCCAGAAAGACTTATCTGATTTTGTTTTGTTTTGTTTTCATGGGTCATTTTCAAACTAATTTGTGTCTTCCAAAAGTTAGAAACCAAAGTTACCTCCTCCAAAGAGCCTTCATCCCTCAGTGGTTCCCTGCAAGTGTTTATTATATCATTTACCAGACATTAATATAATCTGCTCCAAGCTCTTCCCCTCATCCCCAATATCACACAGAGAGTTCTCAAATAGCATTGTTGATTGACAGAGGGAAAGTGAGAAATAAAGAATAAATGATTAAAGGAGTATGTTTTTAAATTGCAGTAGTGTTTGCATTTTGTAATAAGCTATACATAAATATGTAGGTTCTATTTTTATTTCTATAAAGACCTGTTGATTCAACTGACTAACTCTTCTTGAAGAAATAGATCTCTACAGAGCCTATGTCATCTGCCAACACACCAAGCCCACCATCACGCCGGGCTTTCAGATCGGTGTACTGAGTGTGTGACCCAAGCCTAATGCTTCAGCCAGCCAGAACCAGAGAAAAATATCTAGTTCAAGACTTGGAATTTGGGGGCCTGGGACCAGGACGGATACCATCTGAAGCATTTCTGAGATAATCACAGTCAATATTGACTTATTCTCTTTCTAGAATTCACTTCCTCAGTTCACTTCCTTACCCTACGCCCTCCCCTTTGGTTTTTGTGACCATTATGATTCTTGGTGTCTTCTTGACTCTTCCGTAATGCTGACGGTCTACAATTTCCTCCTTCACTTTTTAAGGATCAATTTTTTTATAGTAGCCTATAAACTACCTCGTTAATCAGATAGTGTAAAATCCAATTAGAGACATTAGAATCCAGAAATACAAGTGTTAAGGAATGTATTTCTTGATTGACAAGGAAGCCAAATAGACCCATCTATTTAGAATCTTAGCAACAATTAGCTGCCTTAGTTTCATTTATTGTGACATAAAAAATCTGGTTTATTGAGAGCTCTATTGAAGAAGATTTCTATGATATGCACCATGAGAAAATATCTTCAAACTAAAATGATTGTTTTGCTGTAATAAATTGAACCATATGTACACTATGTTATTCAATCTTTTTTCTTCAAGGCATAAATTGATATTAAAGAACATTTAAGTCATAACACATGGTTATCCAGGCATGAACGAGGCAATAACCCATATAAGTTGTCAAGGTGAAGCCAAAGCATTTATTAGAGGTTTGTGTTGTTTTTGAAAAGTGCATGGTTGGATAAACATGGATTAGTGCTATTATACTGCTACGATGACTCAAGTGTGTTTTTACAGTGTCAGTAATTTTTATGTTTAAAAATCACTGGTGCAGTATATTAGCTATAATTTATGTTTATCATCTTGTGTACTCTAATAGGTTTCAACAAACCATTTAACACTTCAGCTTGTGCATATACATTACTTAATAGGTATTTATCTTAAAAAAGAGATACTTAACGGGACTTTCAAAGCTTGCAACTGCATGCTAAGAGAGAATACTGCAGCGTGTCACATTAACTTTCTTCTCCCCGTTTGCAGTTAACTTTGAACATTCTGGCCACTTGCTTCTTTGTTCGACGCGCCTCCGAATGGCACGAGAAGAATATGGTCTGTTAGTGTCCTTGTCAGTGGGAATGACATCAACTTCTCCCAGCACTGAGTGTCCGTCACACTTACTAAGTAGGGTGGCAGCACGATATAGCCAACACAGCTAAAATAGGACAAAGGTCCAGCGATCAGTCACCACGTTGGGGTGCCCTTTCAGAAAGGGTTCTTTTATTTCTGACTGTAGCTGGATCTACAAGACTTTTCATGGTTTATGTGACCTAGACTCTTGTTTCAGAAGCGTCCTGAGAGAACCATAGGGACTCAGGGTATGGGAGGGGCTCGTTGGAGGCAGAGAATCAGTTGAGACTTCCCAGCTCCAGGAGGTTTGTTGCTGCAATACAAGAGGGAACTTCATTTATCATGACACTATTGATTCTTCCAAATAATGCTATGCTTATTGTTTTTGCTTCAATGATGACCTATTTCTCTTTTGGATATTCTAAGTAGATGAATTACTGGTGTTTGGGCTTTTCAGAATAGAGATTGATTCACTTTTTAAATGCACCCAGAGTTGGTGATGTGGTGATATGGCTTTTGTCTTTGTTTTTTTTTGTTTTGTTTTGTTTTTTTCAAGCTAACTACTTTTTGACTTACTGCCAGTCACGACAGAGATGGATTTGGAGGTGAAATACTCATGAAACTCTAGTTACCACTTAAATAAATGATGCCACTTTATTCATTTATGACATGGCTGGATAAGAGTTTGTTTGGAATCCTGAAATTATGAATATACTGATCCACTCAGCAATAAATTTTTAGAAAGAGACCATAAATTCTCTAGAGTCAACCAAGCACATCAGTTGGCTGAGTTAGCAAACAGGGAGGATTTATTACTCACTGGAGACAAATCGACTAAGATGGCCTGTTTAGTATTTCAAACTACCTTTTCCCTTGTAAAACTAGTGGTGACACTTTGACATCTTAACAGAGAGCTGTTATATCTTGATGATCTTTTCAGTATTGGCAACCTGTGCTGACTGAACTCAAAAGTGTTTCTGAAATATTTAAAACCTTGTGATTTTTCGTGATAATATCAAATTTTTATGCAAAACACAATGGGTAGTTTATATGAAGATGCGTATAGTGTATGTTTTCAATGAAGAGAGGAAAATCTTGTTAGCATCCTGAATGAATAGCTACATGGTTCAAAGGATCAGGACGATAATGGTCTAGCACAAAACTCCCAGTAGAACTTTCTAGAACAATGTAGAACTTTCTGGAATGATCCATCTTTTATGTCTGAGTTGTCCAATGTGGTAGCCACTAGTCATATATGGGACTTGAGCATTTGAAATGCTACTATGACAGAATAACTGAGTTTTTAATGTATTTAATTTTAATTTTATTATAAATAATCACATGTAGCAGTAATTACCATGTTGGACAGTGTAGGAAATTGAGCCCCTTTAATAAAAAGCCTGAAGAATGATTTTACCTGTGGGAATAGTACTAGGTTAGTGAAGCAGAAGTAATGGTGGCAGATGGATCCCCCTGACATTTTTAAAATACAGTTTAGGACAAATCAGAAAACATAAGAAAAAAAAAAGGGGAGCCATATAGATTTTGAAATCTGAACAACAATCGAACTAACTCGTGAATGAAACTATCCACACATGAAACAGCTGCACAAGCCAGTAAAGGTAAGATGAGTCTTATGGAACAAAAAACAGATGATATATTTTTTAAAACCATATATTTAGAGAACAAAGAGCATAGTAATGAAATATTTTAAAATACTTAGGCATCATTATTAATATTATTATCATTATTTAATTTTTAAGTAGATAGCGAATATATATATATATTTTTTTAATATTAAGAAAATACTTAGAGTATCAGCTGGAATACCTTTACTAATTTAACATTCTATTAATGATAATTAAGATTATTAATAATAATAATTATGAGATAATTAAAACAAAATAGAAAATTAATAATTAATTAATAATGATTATTATCATCCTTATAATGATAATTCTGTTCCTGGGTGCCCAAGCTTATCCCCAATCCCTCCCTTTCTGCTCATCTTCAATGTATAATCAATCAGTCACCAAGTCCTGTTCTTCCTATGTTTTACAGATAATTTATTTTGATTCTCTCCTCTTCATTTTCTAGATCACCACCCTTGTTTATGCCCCTTCACACCCGGACTGTTAGATGTGCATCACAGTTATCTTCTGGCTGACATTTTCCTTTCCCCTCTCTTTCTAGTCAACTCTCCCTACAAATACCAAACGCATGTGGCTCACCTGCTTGAAATCCTCCAAGAGTACAAGAGATGGAACATATCTGTCTCCCTCAAACCCATGTGTTGGAATCCTATCCCCCAATGTGATGGCATCAGTAGATGAGGCCTTCAGGAAGAAATCAGGTCATGAGAGTGGAACCCTCATGAATGGGATCAGCACCCTCATAAGAGCTTCCCCTCTATCTCTGCTATTTGCCATGTGAGGATACAGGGAGATGGCTGTCTGCACATCAGGAAGAAGGCCCTCACCACATACCAGATCAGCTTAGCACCTTGATCTTGGATTTCCCAGCCTCCAGAACTATGAGAAATAAATGTGTGTTGTTTAAGCCATGCAGTCCATGGGATTCTGTCTTAGTAGCCTGATCGAAATAGAGGGCTTCTCTTCCCCTATTAGCTATTGCCCAAGATCTTTAGCACATGATACACGTTCATCTCTCCTTTCCTTTTTCAAGCCTTGACCCCTGAAACTGCCTTCCTTAGATATTTTGTTCTAGCCTCATTGAGCCAGAACATACCCCTTTTTCATTCTTTATCTTTTGAAAGTGTTGTCCCTATAGTTTTCTCCCCATTTCACTTGTTATTCAAGACTTACCTCAGAGTCACCTCCTCTGTGGATCCTTCTCTACCATATTGTCCCCAAAAGAATCAACAATCTTTCCTCTGACCTTCTTCTTCTACAGCCCTGTTTCAGTAGGTATGGCACTGAATTCTGATTTTTTGTTTGCCACTCTCTCCCAATAGGCTGGGGCCTCAAGGGTTAAGAGAAGACTCCTTATTCATCTTTACATCATAATGATGTGCAACTGCATCAGCACAGTGACCAACACCTAGTAGGGGCATCACGAATGTCTGATAAATGAATGAATGAATACATACATAGTTACTTCTCTTACCTAGGCATGTCTGATGTAAGCCTAACTGCTGGGCCTCTGCTTTGGTATACCCGGCAGAAACTACCAGAGGTAACATCTTTACAATTTGGAGGAATTAAATAGTCTTTTATATAAATTTATATACAACTTAAAGCTTTATTTTTAAAGGAAACCTACCATGCAGTATTATAGAAGAGAATTTTTTAAAACCACTAATTCAATAATCCCAAATAAATGAACTAATGAAGAGCCTCTTTAGGTGATTAATTCATAAAAATATAGTGACTTTTCAGCATTTTGTGGCACTTGTGCTATTTTTAGCAGTTTAAAACATTATATCATGACCATTTTCTCACTCTAAATAAATATTAGTGTCTGTACTGAATTTTGTCTTTATAATCTTCTGTTCTTTTTCTTAAAAAGCATTGCCAAAATTATGTAAACCTTGGGTCTTAAAAAGAAAAGCCAATGTGTTGACCTTCTCTAAGTTCAAAGTAGAGAATCAGAATTGACATTCTCTGAGGGAAGACCCAAGTTAAGTCTTGGTATAAATTTGGGCAAGTCAGTTAACCTCCCTGTATCTCCATATCTTTTCTATTGAAAGAGCAACAAAGGTTAAATTATTCTAAGACCCCTCCAGCTCTAATCTTATGATTTTCTTAAATCTATCAAAAATAAAAAACCGTGTGATTACCTAGTTCATACCTATGGCATACGTGGTCTGAGAAGCCATATGGTTTTGTCATTAGGAAAACATCGAACGTTGTCCTTTCACATGACCTTATAGGTACTTGGAGAGAAATGAGAAAGTAAGACTAGATGACTGGTGGCATCTATATTGGTAAATTTGGTTGAAAGAATTTAACTCTGGTTAATGTAACAGATAGTTCATCAAAGCTTAAATGAACAACTTCATTAATTCATTCAATAATCATTTATTTTGCCCTTTTATGTTAGCAAACAAGAACACAAAAATTTATAAAAACCCAATGCCTGCCCCCAAGGACAATACAGGGGAGTAAGACAGAGAAGGAAATCCTGAATGGCCTGTTGAGAAAGGCTAATGCAAGGAAACGAGTGTTAAAGGAGGTGGTGAATCTAGCTGGTGAAGAAGCATTGTGGAGAGGTAGGTAATGGAGTAGGGGTAGGGCAGGATTGGGGGGAAATTTCAGGCAGAGTTTCCAATGCATACAAAGGCATGAACTCAAGAAAGAATGTATTGCACATTACGATCTGAGAAGAAATTGTACTTATCATGATGAGCACTGAGTAATACATAGAATTATTGAATAGTTATGTTGTACACCTGAAATTAACTTAACTCTGTGTGTTAACTATACCAATATTAAAATTAAAGAAGAAGAAGGAGAAGAAGAAGGACGAGAAGGAGGAGGAGAAGAACTGTGTCTTCAGAGGCTGTAATCTTAATAGCTACCATCTTCCAGGCGGGTAAAGCAGGTGAGGGTAACACAAGGGGCCTGTGCTCAGCTTGAGGGCACATAGTCTCTCTGAGGGAGGAAGTCAGCTCTCAGCTCTGACATATTCATGTCTTAGCGAAGACAAACCTGCTGCTACTACAAGGCTTTTACCACAACTAGAGTAAAGGTGTACAGTACAGGTGGTCATTTGGGCACATGGGAAAGTCTACAATAGGTGATAAACATAAATGTAAGTAAATTATGAACAATTTCAGATCACTGCTCTAAGAAGCAAGAGAGAGTTTTAAGCCTGTATGCTTTTAAAGGTCTGTGCAATTTATTATGTTTTACTGTAATTACTATTAATGTTATTATTGCATTAAACTTAAGAAATTCTCCTTTGTTACAGTCTTCTTAAAATACCTCTATAGGAATTGAAAATATTTTTTAAAATTTAGCAATGAAAAATTGAAGCATATGCAAAATTAGAATTTCACAATGACTCCCGGGTACCTATTTATTACCCAGCTTCAACAATTACCAACGTTTCAACATTCTTATTTAATCCATCTGCTCACTCTTCAAATCCTAGACATCGCATTCCTTCACCCATAAAAATCAATGTTTCTCCAAGAGATAAGACTATTTTAAGTATTATCACACCAAAAAATATTGCAACAATTCCTTATTTTCATCTAGTAGCCAGTGTTTAACTTTCTCCGATTGTATAATAAAATGTCTCTCTATTTTTCAGTTTGTCCAAATCAGGTTCCATACAAGGTTTAGACATTTTAAGTTGATTTTAAAACTCTACTCAAAAAGCAAAGTTACTTACTTTAAAGAAACTAAAACGCCCGCAACAATAAACACATAAAAAACGGACTATGGTTAATGCTCTTGCTAACTGCTTTCCCTCTGGAGTCAGTCTGCCTGAGTTCAAAATCTAGATTCTGCTAATTACTGCTGTGTGACCTTGGGTTTAGCCTCTTGCTTAAATTCCTTCATCTGTAAAATGGGAATTAGAAGTGTTTATCTCATAGACTCCTTATTAGAATTAAATTAAATGAGCTAATCTTTGAGCTTTAGAATGATACAAGGCAGGCCTTATGGGAGAGTTAAATAAATGAAAATAAGTAAATAAATTCAGCCCTTAGCCATGACATACTAAAATGAATAAATTGCCTTGGGATGGTAGGAATGATTCACTCTCAGCCCAGAAATTTTCTATAATGCTTGATTTAAATTTTTATCTATAAAATGTTTTTCTGCAGAAACACACAGTCCACACACATAGGCACACATCTTTGTAACAGAGGTGATGGCAGAATCCGCAAACCGTATCCTAGAAGGTTGTGGACAGCATTGAGCAGGGTCCCTCAAGATCTGACTTTCCTATGGGTGTGACTTTTAGGAGGCAATGGCAAGAGACAGAGGTCTAGGTATTCATTTCTCCAGGTCATTCCCTGCCTGGCCACCCACTGCAGGGCTGACTCCTCCACTGGAGACCACAGTGGGTATCAGGCAGCCTTCCAGGAAAGAAAGTTCTGGAAACCACTCCCTGTACTGTCGCGCTCAGGTCTGGGGGTGGTAAAGTCTTTCAGTAATTACTCTTTAGCCTTAAGATGTTTCCTTTTCCACCTGCTAGATTTCCACAATGGCTTCTTCATTAAACTGACCTCAATCATCAATGTAAGCATGCTATTTATTTCCTTCTGAAACACTGACACAGTTTAAGAACAATCATATGAAATATGTCCTGATGTCCTGATTGATAATAGCTGTATTTAGAGAGACGTTTCCCTATACCAGACACTCCGATAAAAGTTTTACATTCAACATTCACTAATCCTTACCATAACCCTGGATGGTAGGTACTATCATTCTTACAGAGTGGTAAACTAAGGCTTTAGAGAGGTTTCTGGGCTCACATTGTGGGATTTTAAGACCCGGGTCAACACAGCCTGGAGGCTAAGGACATGGTCTTCAGGATCTGACTACCTGAGTCTAAATTCTGTTCCCATCACATGTGCTTACTTGGTCCCAGGCACATTTCTGTCAGTCAATATCCTCAACTATAAAAGGGGGACAAACTGTACCTACTTCAGAAGGTGGTTGGGAAGATGGACTATGCTAATTTATGTAACACACTCAGGAAACTTCACTTATAGAAGAGGCCAGTGTGTATCTGCTGTTATTATTTATGAATCCAAAGCCCATTTACTACATTATACTTCTGGCTATCAGAGCTCATATATATTTTCTTAGAAGTAGAAGATCTCTGTCCCCATTTTCTAGATAACTTGTCTGATGTTCTTTATTCTGTGTAGCAGATAGACTGTCATTTCAACATGAAGTTCTTATGTTTAAAAAGCAATATAGGATACATAGTTCTTTTTTTATTTTCAGAAAGGCAAGTGTCAACAGAATCATACGAAAAGTTATGGAATCTCCCCTGTTTGTGTACTGAATGAGAACTGAATAAGAACACAGATAACATCTTAAAGACCAGAAGGCTTAAGATTCTTTTATTTATATGTGGAGAAACTTGGGAAATTTGGCTACAGTCTCATTATTGTTGTTCTACCATAAGCAGAAAGGGTTCTTTGTGGACATTAGTGTGCTTGATATCCAGATTAACTTCTGCCTTCAATGATAAGGAGAGTGAAACTCAACTTCTAAGACCCTTTCCTATCATCCCAGAATTGATCTGTACAAACTTGAGGCAGAGCTGGAGACGCTAGGTACTCTTTAGCGGCAAAGGTGACCTGTAAGCCAAAGAAAATGTAGGAAGAGTTGGGTAGAGCAATTCCAGACCCGAAGAAGTGTGCCAGACAGTTGCCAAACTTGGAGAAATGTTCTGACCACCATCTTAGGCTTTCCTCACCTCTAATGTCATACCAAAACACCGTGATGGCATAACAAAACAAACAAACAAACAAACAAACAAAAAAACGAAAAAACATAAACCTAAAATTATAGCTTTTTGAAAAAATTAGAAAAGACCCTACACTTCATAGGTACTGTCTTATAACCATTTTTGGAGGCACACTCCCATAAGGCTCTTTATCGTGTTGTATGTATAAAGCTCCTCAGAACCACCACTGAACACAGGGTTAAATAAAGACAATTGTTCCTCTTGTTTTACTACTTTATTTTGGCTTCATACATCTTTTAAATCTAAGTATCCTTAGCAAATAGATCGCGCTCAGTAATTATCAATCATTTTTACCTTTATTTGCACCTTTTTATTTCTACATTCATTCAGGCAATTATCATTCATTTGACACTCACTTGCCCTTGCTAAGCATGGGGAACGTAGAAGCAAGTAAGACACGGTAGCTGTCCTCAGAATGTTCACAGTCTAGAAGGGGAGACAGAAGACCAAACCGTAAGCATACTAATGACTTGGTGGTGTTATGAGTGAAATTTCGTGGTTCGAACAGTTAGAGACATAGATGAATAACTATAAAATTTTCCCTCCTGGCAAAGGCAAGACCTACAGAGTGGTTAAGTCCCAGAGCAGATGTCAGATAAGGGATACTGAGTAGGGGAGCAGGTTTAGATAGGGTGAATTGAGGTACTTTCAAGACATTCAGATGGCAAGATCAATGAGGCTATTGGAAATTAGGGTTTGGAGTTCAGAAAAAAATACCCACCTGAAGACTAGGGAGTCAACAACATTGGAACAGGAGTTAAAGCCTAGGGTGTGAAGGAGTTCCTCAGGGAGAGCTCTCCATATAGGAGCATGAAAGACAACGTCTTCAATGGCAACTTGGAAGAGATTTACCCCCAAGAGATGCAAGACCCGGGAAAGGATTCTAGGTTGCCTGAATACCTTTCAAATCTTTTCCTGACAGCAAGTTTTGAAAGGGTGTCATGGATATAAGGAAGCAGGAGAAACTGCAGTTGGGGGTGGGGGAGGGGGAATAAACCTGGTCTGAATTTTTCATACTTTCATACTCTCAAAGCAAGTAGAAAAACGAGGACTCCAACCTAGAATTCACAGCCCGTTCACATCCCCATGAAAGCCACAGGCCAAGAACTCAGAAGAACTTCTGCATACAGCATATTCTTAGCTGTTAGGGGCAGAATAAGAGGTTTTGTGAACTTAAAGATGGGTTTGAGGCTCACTGTCAGAGAGTGATTTGTAAATATATAGATTAAGTTTCCCCTTAAAGTTAGGTTGGAAACCAAGGATGAAAGTACTTGCTGAGAATGCTGATACAAAACTGTCTTGGAAAGGAGAGGAGTGTTATTTACCCACATAAATATGCCTCCAGGTTTGACTCTTCTTATTATTACAGACAGTTGGTAAAGAAGGTGTGTAACAGGTAATAAAGTATGTGGAGGACAATGCCTTTGATGAGCTGTCTCCCAGTTAGCATCTTCTGATCTCACCTCCTGTTCCAGCCACTGGAACTCCCTGGCACCAAAACCCTGCATACAGGTGTCTGGGCTGGGATATGGGGCTCGCAAGAAGGTCTTCTGTGTTTCCAGACCATTTCCATGCTGACTTACTATCTCTCTGACCTTGGACAACTTGTGTAATGTCTCTGTGCTTCAAATTTCTCATCTGTAAAATGAAGATGAAGTCCTTACCTCTTGCGTATTCAACGTGATAGTCTGAGCACCATCAGAATGGGGAATTTGCCTTCTGGACTGATTCACAACTCCTGGAATAATAGGCATTCCCTAAATATTTGTTGAATGAATAAATGCATGTATGTACATAAAGTATGTAAGAGTAAGAGTGTCTAGAATGTAATAGGTACTTAATCATTATTCCTTTCTTTTCCCCTTCCAGAAATTTGCATGGGTGCGGTCTCTTCCCATTCCCCTCCAAACTCAAGATGGAGTGTACTTCCATCTTGTCATCTGTCTTCACATTTGCGAAGTCCAGAAATGAAGGAAACACCACTGGACTACTTCCTTGGGTCTAGAACACTATGCCTGAAAATGACAGAGAAAGTATCATTGGTTGAAATATTGTTACAAACCAATATTTCAGTGTCCCAAGTGGTTTCCAAGAACTGTCAATAGGAGCTACATGGGAATAAAAATGTGTCAAGCTCAAAAATGTTGAGGAACACTACCTTGAACAGGTTTCTTTACTCTGGGACTACTTAAAGCCTTTTTTAATTCATATCTACATATGTGCCCTCTCCAGGAGGAGAACAGAATACACAACATCCTAATCATATTTGATCAGAGGACCCTTTGGCCATAGACTAGCTAATGGACCTTGTACTGGGAAATGTGGATCTAATCATTAGCTAGAAGGGTAGACACAAAACAAAAAGGATTTGTTTTTATAGGACAGTAAAATGCTTTTTAGGTCAGGGAAGGCTTATTTAGGAATAAGATGTGGAGTTCTCGCAACCCAAGACAGTCATCAAGGAAATTTCATTTCAATGAAGCACTTAAATGAGTGAAAACAAATGAACATAAAATAAGTATATAATAACACCTTGGGAAAATTAAACATCTCTCTATTTAACATCTGTCACATAGATAATCGTAGCAACTAGATTGATTATGGAAGAGGAAACTGGAAGTTTAAAAGGGAAGCAGCTGAGTTTGCTTGTATCACCTGCAAAGGGACTACTTTCTTTGGCAGATTGATATTGCACAAAGGTTTGAAGTTTCATTAAAGAAGCATGGTTGGGTGTGTAACAGTATGTTACTGAATATGTGTGTGTAATCAGACAATACACTACATTGGACTATCAGTAAAGTGGTGTTATTAAACATACACTCTGGATTGTACTATGCCTTAAATGACAACTTTTCACAGGAAAATTATATGCCATTGTGGCACATCTATAATAATGAAAATATGATCAGCACATTAATTGTAGAATGGCAGGTAGATTCCTCCAAATCATAACCTAGTGTCATTTTTCCCCATTGTGTAATAATACCTCAGTGTCTATTGTAATTTTAAAGGTCTGGTTGTATATAATAAATTTTTTTTTTAAATGAGCAAAGCCAAATAGCACAACAAGTATCTTAAGTTAGTTGTTTTTTTTTTAAACCCAGATTCATCTGTCTACACCTGCAGATTATATTCTCTTCTTTATATGTAAACTTCCTGCTTTAAGCAGGTCAGAGTTAACAGCTGGATCAACTTGGAAAGTTTTTTTTTTAACAATTAGTTTTATTTTTTTTAAAATAATTGCTTCATTATATTTTGTACATCTGTGCAGGGGTCTGGTGATGACATTGGTAAATTTCCAAATAGCTGTAACACTGGGGAATACCAGTTAAGCAATAATAGGACCCACCTGTGGGTGAGAAAAGAGGCTTTATACAATATTCCCCCACCCCCCAAAAATGTTTTAAACAAAAGAACTGATTCTGCTCTGTGAGGACATGGTTCCGCTTCAGGTGAGGATATCAGACATTGTGTTTTTAAAGAAGATAGGCTGTAGGTAGTTCAGAAGAGACCAACAGAAATGATGAAAGGTCTGGAAAACAAGACCTATGAGAGATGGCTAAGAGCATGGGAATATTCATTCTAGTTGAAGGAGGCTGCAGGGAGATATAACTGTCTACCTAAAAGTTAAATGATGTTACAAGCAGAAGAGCCATTAATTATTAGTAGTGATAGAACAGGGCAATTAGAAGAAAAGAGATACACCCATTTTACTTAATATTAGGAACAATTTTTATAACACATATACATTCATACGATGGAGTTAAATGCCAGGAAAGTCTATGGCTATAGGAGCTGTGGAATCAAGAGTGAGATTGCAACAAATCTTTCTGAATGATATGAAGTACATTTAAATCCAGCTGTGGCCTGGAAAATGGGTTAGAACTTAGCTCTTCTATTGTAAATAATCACGTGAATTTTTCATTGCTGTATTATTTGTTTGGCCAGAAAGGAAATGTGTGAGGGCATTCATAGATCTATAAGTCATTTCTAAGGGATGAGCATCAAAATTCAGAATAAAAAAACTCTTAAATATTTAAACTACAAATGGCTGATATTTCCAGCAAAGAAGCATAATCAACAAATATTAGAGCTTTGCATAGCCTTGATTTTCCTTTAGGAAACTACCCCAGTACAGGGTTAAGGTGGAGTTGATCCCACTACCAAACTTCAGGCATGGATGTGGAACTTAGTTCTGGCCAATGAATGCTCCTTCGACCCCTGGTCATGGTGACTGGCTCTGAAATGGGAACTGAAAGCCAGTCTTCATTCTTAAGTTGCAACTATTAGAAGGATGACTTCCTCTTTGCTTTGATAATTCTCAGCTGGTACAAAGTAACCTGGAGTTGCTGCAAGTCAACTTGCCACTACCTAGAAAAATTGCCTTGGAATGAAGGGGAAAAGTAAAGCAGAAGACAAAAAAATAACACAGTCTTAGGATAGTATGTGAACCCCTTGATACAGCCATGCCTGCAGCTAACTATCCCTGGACTTTAATGTAAACCAATTAATTCCTTTTAATTGTTCTTTACACTACTTTTTTTTTTTTTAAGGTGAAGATCTCTGCCACGTAGCACTTTCTTCCTAGAGTGGAAAAACAGACAATAAGCAGTAAGTGTAATTAAATAGTAAATCATGTAGACTGGTAGATGATAAATACTATTTTTTTTTAAAGGCAATGCAGTGCAAGAAGGCAAAGAAGAAGACTCTTAAAAATGAGTGGGCACACTAGGACCCTCTGAGAAGGTGACATCTGAGCAAAGACATAGAGGATATGAGGGATGTCTGGAATAAGAGTATTATATAAAGTATTTCAGAAAAAAAATAATAAAGTATTTCAGAAAGCCAAGAGCTTAAGACAGGAGATTAATAAAGGGGTTCTAAGCAACAAGAACACATCTGCCCCACCTTCCTTTCTCAGACAGGAACATACTAATTTCTTTTCAACCATATTTCAGTTGACTTTGGACAGTCACTCATTAGTCAGGGGTACGATTTAATGCCCAAAAGAGAGGTCTAGATTTTAAAAGCTGAATTTTAGAGTATACTTTATTTGTCCAAAAATATGCATTTCATTCTTCATGTGGATGTGTATAAAAACTTAAATTTTTCTAAGCTCCACTAGTGGATAAAGTTTCCAAAAATGAGCCATTTGCCCTTTGCTTTACTTTTAAAGAATAAACCAAAATTTAAGACTGTGTACAATAATTCCACAATCAGAGTTTAGAATATTTTCTAAACAACCACTTAGAACAAACTATACTAAGTAAGGAACTATCAGCCTTAACAGAAGCAATCCTGGCAAACAATTATTTTCATTGCAGCACTGACAATTATGTAAATGTGTCTGGAACAGCATTGGGCACCTAATTATGACACCTAATTATGCCAATTTATTTATACACCTCCTTGAACAACATTTTATTTATAACTCCCCCATTCATTCAAAGACAAGATAAAGTAAGAAGACATCATACATAGATGATTGCCTAATCTTTGCAATATGAACACAGCTCATCTGTATAAACCTGAACAGTCTAGGGTATGCCCTGCTCATATGAGAGTTTGCTTTTTGCCCTATCACTTTTGGATTTTAGAAGGTGAGCAGGAGTGACCATGGCTCTGGCTGAAGAGAGGATAGCATTAGCTATCCTTACAGATACCACTAGCAGAGAGAGCTATCCCATCTCATCTTACTTAGGCAAAAAAACAAACAAACAACAACAAAAAAAAACCAACAAAGATAATTCCTTCTACTAAGAATGAGCAAATTATTCTCTTCTAAACCACAAATAGAGCAAGAAATAAATATTACTACCATATCATAGTGTCATTTTCAACCATTTAGATGGCTCATTTCCTTTTTCCTCTCTTGTTTTCTTTTCCTTTCTTCTCTTCTCTTCTCTTCTCTTCTCTTCTCTTCTCTTCTCTTCTTTCTAGAACCTGGTGACATTTTTTGGAATTAAAATGCATTTCTTGACTTTGGTAGAAGAAAGATGACATAATCTATCTCAGATCAGTTCCCTAGATGCTGAACTTGGGATAAGGATTATGGTGCTAAGTGTTTATTGTGGGAGTGCTCTCAAATTAGGAGAGTGAAGGAAGCAGGGTATAGCAGGGGAAGGAACCAAGCAATGAGGTGACACACTTGGAGGTCATCTCCAGCCTGATCAAATGTGGAGCTCTGAAGCATGGGCTATACTACAGTCGGACTCACCTTGAGTCAAGGAAGCTGGTGTTTGGAACAACAGGAGGTCATCTGTCTATCTCCGAGGGCAGTGGGGAGTAGGAGGGTAAGGAGGGGGTCTGAGATTGGCTGACCTGGCTAGAAGGTCCTCATTTGACTCAGCGAAATTCCTCCTAGCCTACACTCATGAGGTACACCAAGAGGTCCAGATGAGACACAAACAGCAGCCTTTACAGGACCCCATTAGTGGGTGGCCGGCACATCCCTTGGATTGTTTTAAGGACTTTAAAGATTGTCCTTTATACCGCTAGAATGGATTTTAGTTTCAAAAGTGGGAAAATAAACCTCTAATAAACATTTTTCTTATTCTTGACATTTTGGGGGGACACTGAAAAAGACCAAAAGCTCATGCAATTTTGGCCTGTTAATTTATCTAGAAAGAAATTAGAACACATGTCATTTCTCAGTTCTTAGCTTTCCCAGTTCTAAATGACTTTTGAAGGACTCTTTGCTCTTTGGAATGTCTGTTTTACTCCACTATGCTAAAATATCTACTTTTGCATCCATATTGCTTTGTAGAGAAACCCAGAGTGGCAGAAAGGGATCTATCCTGGTCTGAGGTTGCATCCAGACACTTGAGACTTGTGCTCTGCAGACCAGTAGCATTACCTGGGAGCTTGTTAGAAACTCAGGCCCCAGTTCCAGACCTACTGAACCTTTTAACAAAGATCCACAGGAAATTCACATGCATATTAAAGATTAAGAAGCCCTAAGATAGAAGATCTTATTTTGTAATAAACTGTTAATAACTGGACAAGCCCTTCCAATTTGGGGAACTTTGGCTAGACAGGCAGTGGGGAAGTGACTGGTAGTTAAGAATCAAATTAATCAAAATCTCCCCAAAGAGCTGAAACTGAACCATTTTCTGACCAGTTAAGTCTGCCTTGAGTGGGCCAGGCTTAAATCACCCACTGTCATCTTAGCATTCAGCTGTGAAAAAATGTGTGTAAAAGATTCGCCTTTATAACCTATCGTCTGCCTCTCCTGGATTTATTTTGGCAAGAAGCTGTTTTGGCAAGCCAGCTGAGGTTTCTGACGGAGATATTCAACAACATCTAGTACAACTTAGAAAACTTTCACAGGTTGCAGAAAGCAGGAAACCGAACTGAGTTTTGACTGCCAACGAGGGGAGGAGTGAATCATTCTCATTCGATGGTTGCCAAATCATCAATCATTTTAAATTAATTCTCATTCCCTCTGACACGCGGGAAGTACCAAAACACACTTGAGAAAATGTCCTGGAGAAAACCTAGGGTGTAAGAGCCATTCCTTGTAAGCGCTAACACCTCAAGAAGTTAATATTCCACACCCCTTGATCAAGCTAAGATTGCCAATCGAGCTGGAGTTCTTTACAGTATATAATATTTGGCAGGATTCACTGGAATCCTCCACAGGCCTGAGGGCACCCACATATTCCACACAATTCTTTTCAAAATATTATCGACTTCGTAAAAGATGCAAATATGTGTGAGAGCTATAAATTCTCCCGTTTTAAATATCACACTGTCCCTTTGGGAGAATCTTATGGGCACAGATAATTACTTCTATATGGGGAATAATAAATCACATTTTTTTGATTCATATCTACACTCTTCTGGCAGGTTTCTGGCATAAGTCACATGTAAATGAATGAAATGTTTTCTGAGTTTTACTAGCATAGATATACTATACCTCAAACTAAGAAAATATAAGTAAGATAAGGTAAGGTAGGATATTTTTGCCACACCCATTCCATTTCTGTCTGAAGTATGATATAGAAAACAATAGATTGGGCCAATCTTCCACCACACCTGAGAAAGATGCCCCCAAGCGGGAATTTCCACTGTTCAACAGCCTAGGACAAGATCTGTTAGGGTTAAGAGTGGATTATTAGAATTTTTTAAAATTTCTAAAGTCCCCTTAAGCTTGGAGAAAAGTCACACAGCAGACTTCATTGTCCAATGTCATGTAACATATGTCTTTTATTCAACTGACAATCATTTACGTCCCCGTACTAAATGGCTGGCACTTTGCTAGCCTTCCAAGGCATCCAAAAAGGATTAAGACCTTATATCTGCTCTTAATGATATTAAAGTTTAATGGAGGAAACAAACAATCAAGCCAATATATGATTTTAAGTCAAGCAGGTCTCTATTACATAAATGAACCAAGAACCCCAGATGTATAGAAGAGTAACTCTCCTGCCAAATCAGAGCTGGCTTCCCAAGGAAGATGGTCATTAGAAGTCAGAATTGTCCAGGAGGATGAGGAGAATAAAAGCTTCCTAGACTAAAAGCAATATTTGAATCACACTAACAACAATAATAGCTAATATTTGTCCCAAATGTAGCGTGTGCTGGAGCCTGTTCAAGGACTTTGCATGAATTAGTTTATTTTAATCCTCACAACATCCAGAGAAAGTAGTCAATATTATTAGCTACATTTTATATATGAGTAATTTGAGGCCCATAGAGACCAATCGGTAAAAAAATTGCACTCATAGTCATGGAAATATGTGAGATTCTTGTTTCCAAATACAGCATCACAGCAGGTCTGGTAGGAGCAGTGTCAGTGTGGAGATGTGCTGGGAGACAAGAGTGGAGAGCTCCAGTGGGCAAGATCATGAGTGACCTTGTCCTCATGCTAAGTACACTAGCCTTTATCCTGTTCAAGATGGGGGCATCATAAGGGTTTTGGAGCAGAAGAATGACATAAAAGATTAGTTTTCCAGTAAAAAACAAGTTAGTGACCACATGGAGAAGGACCTGGGGAAGAATCAGACTTGCTGCATTGAGTTAGGGGACCACTTGTATAAGCTGGGGCTGAGAAATCATAAATGGCAGAACTAACCACTGTGCAATTGAGGGAGAAGAGGTATTTCTGAGGCAGGATGGGTAGGTGCTAAGGATACACTGGTTGGTGGGTTCTTTGATTTACACAGAGGGGTTCAAGACCACTTTACGACTTCTAGCTTGGGTCTCTAAATTAGATTTCTGGAAGCTGTGCTTCTCCCAAGGAGATAAATGCTACTAAGCGAGGAGCCAGTTTTAGGGGGACTCTGTGGCGTTTTGTATGTTTGGAGTTGTTGAAGCTAAGACGATTTGGGGATGTCCAGGGGAACACACACCCACACCCATAGATTTGGGGGCTGGATATTCACTCACTCACCCGCCCGTTGTTCGGTTAAGAACACAGTTGCAGGATCTAAATGTTTCACATAGCAAAAATCCTAAACAAGTCAACAAGTATTTGTTGAGCAAATGTCTGAATGATGTCAGCAAGAAAAAGATGAAAGTTCTATGATTGAGGCTGTGATCCTCATCGCCACGGCTCTCCCTGATATTTTAGGGAAAATATTGTTGTCCAAATCTGAAATGTTGATTGATGAGGTGGTAAAATTTGTTGTTCCTCTTTTCATCATTTTTCACATTTTTCAGTCTGTGGATAAGGGAAGCTGGAAAATAATTTGCTTTCATCCAGTGGTTACAAAAAGGATATTCAGAAGGATGTAGAAATTAATTTATAGTTGCTCTAAGTTTGATATAAACCTTTAAACTAATGACTATGTTGGAAAACCTGCTTCATCATCTGTAACTGTTCTTGAAGTTTCTTGAAAGCTACCTTTGTTTTATTATAAAAAGTCACAGCCATATCCCAATGCTTCCCATTTCTTCCGAAGCAAGGAATGGAAAGTGGCCATGGGCCAAATTTTGCCATTCAACAAATATTTGTTTCATAAAAGATCTTGTAGGGAAAGACCTCTGCAGATTTTTAAGAGTTTACTGACTCTTTTGGATACCCTAAAGATGGGTAAATCTCATGATAAAAGCTATTCAGTTTTTTAAAAATGCATTCACTTATACTAAATACAGTTGTAGCTTGGAGGCAAGGCTTACTTGCATGAAGCTTTTCACTATTGTCAAATATTAATTGAACATCACACACCCACAAAGCCCAATAGAAATGAAAACTCAGTATTTTAATGCAAGGTTCTTTTCTCCCTTTTGTCATTCCTCCACCTCAGGGTGCAGAGCAAATCTCTGGGAGACTGCAGCTCTTCAAACAGTGTGGCTGACTACTACAAAGGAGTGAGAATAAGACTCAGAAGAAATTCAAAGGTTAAAGAGGAGGAAGCCAAGGGAGCAGTGGAGAAACTGATTCAAATCAAAGCTAGCATTTAAAAACAACAACAACTACGAAAGAAACTCTTAAGGGCAAAAGACCCTTCCAGAAGGAAGGAATGTCCAAATACTATAGGGCAGAAAACCTCAATTAAAACAAATGGCATATTATAAGATGTATTCAAGTTAATACGAAAAAGATGAAGAGGAGACAACGCGCTTCAGCTGGATATTTAAAGAAATCTACTCCCTGCTGAACAGAAAAAAAAAAAAGAATGTGCTCCCTTACAGGAGAAAAATATTCGTGTAAGGAATATGCTTACAAGTTTCCCTGTTGACTTAGCTTCAGCTAAGATTTCTGCAGATTTGGTTTCTGGTCAGCCTCTATGGAAAGAGGGTCTTGCTCTTAGGATTTTTGTCTTAACCCAAAGAACAAAGGTTTTCAATCAGCCCTTGTGAGATGGATGTCCTAACTCTGTCCTTTCTGTATGCATCGTCTTGGATAAATCTCTCTGACTCTTTAAGCCTTGGGTTTCTCATCAAATGAGAAAAGTAAGCCTCACAGACTTTTATAAAGCTTACATGCAAACGATTGGGAGAAGGTATGCTTGGTCTCATCAGATGCGGTTTCGAAAATGTTAGTTATCTCGAGTGCGGCTGCCTCCTGGACCATTCAGAATCCACGCTGGTGTCAAGGCTCTTCCCAGCAAACAGTTCGCAGCAGCCTCAGCTGGGAACCCTGGAGGGCTAACTGGAAAGGAAAGAAACCTCTTTCTGGTCCAAAAAAAACTGTGCTAAATTAAGCCAGACTAGAAACGAACGAAACAGAGTTCTTCTCTGGGTCGTCCATGCCACCGTTTTCACTAGGAAAGGTAACAAGATAGAGTGTGCATGACAGCACTTGGAAAGTGATAGCTCTGTCTAAACACATGACACTGTTATCGTTTTGAAAGCTTCCAGAGCAAGGTAGGCACGCACCGTGTTATGCTGGCTTTGGGCAGTGTGCGTCTCTTAAACGCAGGTCAAATGCCTGAACCCCTCCTTGACTGGAACTACTGAAGCTTCCATTATCCTCTTCATTGATCCAGAGAGGCAAGCACAAATAAAACCCAAACGACTGTCTCCAACAACAAGGAATCTTTAAATGTGCATCATTTGGCAGTGGCATTATCTTAAGACGATTATCCAGTGTATAAATGTTTATTGCCTTGCTTTAAGATGCACAATGTAAGATTAACAATCATGGTGTTTTTTTGTATAAATGCAATATTTCTGCTATTGTGTTTGTGGAATTCAGCTAGATAATAATTGATTCCGTGACAGGGATTGGCTAATTTGCCAACAGTATAGTATAAAACACATTTATACAGTCAATTACACCCAAGTGCATGGCCTATTTGCTTTATAATTTCATAAACTTGCCAGCAATTTAAATAAAAAAGTTCCATTAAATTATCATATCATGTGATGGAATGATATTGCCAAGTATATTAAACCATGTGTGTTCAGCCAGAATTAATTAAATATTATTACTTTTTTCTTATTAACACGTTGAACTTACCCTTCCTACTCTCTACTCGAAATAGAAGCCTATTAGTGAACAAAGTAAACTTAAGGGCAAAGTTTAAACATTTTCCTGAGGGTGTTTCATTAAGAACCCTGGTTCTTTTGTTTAAACATTTGCTCTTGGTAAATGTACTTGTATTGTGAAAATATTTTATGTTCTTAGATATGAATACTGGAAAAGTTTAAAGAATACCTTTACTTGAATTATTCAGGTATTCAAAAAAGGGAACATTTATGTCTTCAGCTTAGAGGAGTCGTGATATAAACCATTTCAGTCTTATTTGTTTATGATGCCATTATTATTTGTGACTCCATGAATCTATCACATCTTAGTAAGGGAAAGATACGAGTCTGGATAGTTTAGCAATTCAAAACTAAATAAAATACAGTACTTCCAATACAGAAGATACCTCTTTCATATGAAATAAATTAACCAGGCCTCCTCAAGGGACTCATAGTTCAATAAATCCACAGTGAACAATAAGAATTAAACCCTTAATATTAAAGCCCTTGTTTTATTTTATGAAAAGCAAAACAGACGTGAACTTCTCCCTGACATATACTAATTACACTGATCAGATGCTCATAGTTACACACACCCTGACTTTTATTCTCACTTTTAGGTTTTTTGTCCATATCATAATGGGCCGGGTTGCCCACCACTTATACCCATTTCAAGTCAAAAGGGTTTTTTGGTTCCGTTTTGTTTTTTTCTCTTCTTGTTCCCCTCTTGCTTTTTTATTCAGTGCTCTGGCATTTATTTCTAAATAGTGCATGCTATTTATTTGTTTCATTTGATAGAAACACAGTTTCGTGTCCTCGTATAAGACAAAACAGGCATATAAGTCAGAAGCAGACTATGGCCATCAAAAGGCAGATTAACTAGAAGCATAGCAAGGGCTCACAGAGTAGCAGGTGGCTAAGGAGGAGATTTAACAAATGGACAAGAACCAGGAATGTTCCAAGAGCTGGGCAGCAGGACCCACAGCAGAGGTTCCGTGCCACCTCCGCCCCTACAGTGAACCTTACAGCCAATTCCTCCCGTGCCCTTGAGTCACTCTCTTTAGCATCGAGCCCTGGAGGAAGAATTTCATGTGTGTGCTTCATAGTCCTAGGTGGAAAGAGAGAGGAGCTAGATGCCTTGACACCTTTGTCGGCGTGGGCACTGGGCTTAGCCAAGAGACACACTACAGGAACCTCCTTCCAAAGGAAGATTAAGGTGAAAAGAGAAAAGTGAGTGTCTGAGTGCTGGAACACAACCCTAAATAATAAATAAATAATACAGAAAATTCTTGAACAAAACCAGCCAATTGTGAAAACGTTGCCCAATAGAGAAGTAAATAAAATTAAAAAGCAGAAATGCCTTCATAATGGGACTAGCAGAGATGAACCATTTAAGTGGTTTAGTTCATGTGTTGACAGTCTTTTGTGTTGACACATATAAATATATCTTAGTGTACCATATTATGTATATTATTCCATAACTGTATTTAAACTTTCAAAATTAATTACTCACCTTTTTATTTTAATTTATATAGAGACTGAACCAATCCATTTTTATGGCTTCCTAGTATTCCGTTGCTTGGATTTTCACAATTTATTCAACTATTTTTGATTGCTGGGTACTGAGACTCGTTTTCATTTCCCTGGGACTGCAAACATCTTTGTACATCCATCTCTGCCTTCTCCAATTATTTCCTTAGGAATAATTCTCACAAGTGGAACTTTTAGGGCAAAGGACATTCTCATTTGAGGGATCTTGCCAAATTGCCCTCCAGAAAGACTGACAATTTACACTCCCACAAACAGTATGTGAGATGCAGTCATCAATATCATCAACTTCTTCATCATTTTCCCTTCTTAATCACCAGAAAGGTGTGAAAAAAAAAAAAAAAAACCTTACACTTACACATAAAGATTTATAATTACTAGCACTAACCTTAATAAGACAGTGCTTAGAATTAGGTAAGCATAACTTTAACAGTCTCCACAGACTCAGCAGAAAAAAAATTATTGCAGATATTTAATCATTATAGTCAAAAGAACCTACCTTGAATAACAGTGTAGACAGGAGTTTTTAACAGACTATATATTTTACCGTGCTTCCTGTGTACTTTGTTAAACACAGTGTTACTTATTTGATGTCGGTGACTTTAAATTTATGTAATTGTACACATCAAAGCTATGAGTCAACCAGAACTCTGCTTATTTGCGGTGGATAATACAGATAAAGAGATTTGGCCAAGAGAATTCGAGTTTGGACCATCGTCTTTTTCCTTTGACATGGTTACTGAAAGTCCAACTTGCTTCAATAATCACTTAGAAAAAAAAATCTTCTATGTAAGGAATCTTTGTCCTTGAAGTTTCTTTGATGCTTATCTTGAAAATGTACAGTCTTTCCAACATTCCAGAACTCAGGGAAACTCTTGACAAGAGGAGACTGTGTTAATGCCAAACCCGAAAATGTGAAGATTTTGCTTATTTGAATGAGCAGTGGTTTTGAATAAGGCAAAATCTATAATCTTAGTAAATATTACACACTATTATTAAAGAAGCAAAAAGGAATTGTGCTGGAGTTAATTAAGGCTTTAAGAAATGCCTGCTTTTATTGGCAAAAAAAAATTTTTGTTGCAACAAGAAAACTAAAAATTAAGAGGATGGTTGGCAGCAATATTGATATGCTAATGGATAAACATGCTAATTTAGAAAAAACTAATCAGCAAAGACATTACTAATGGAAATGTACAGGAAAATGGCTAATGCTGTATGCAAACCTGGTATCTACAAAATTAAGAAGAAACCAGTTTTGTTTTCATAATTGTAACTTGAAAGTCGGGTCTTCTCTAACTAAGCTTTGCTGTCAGAAGATACGGAAAAACTTGCTGGGTGCTAGGGGAACTAATTCATCTACATCCAGACACATATACGTAATGTGTATATATATGTTTATAATTATTATTATTATATCCGCTTATACCCAATAGGGAGTAAGGCTTCTATTCTCCCAGTCTCCTGGGGTCTAGGTGGCAATCTTTTTAGGAGAAAAGCAGGCAGTGACTGCTTAAGATAAAACAGCCTCTGATTTTGGTGGGCATGAAGTGGTAACTCCGTCAACAGAATTAACCTGATATATACAATCCTATTCTCCAGAAAAGTGTATATCTTCTGCACATCTCCTTTCCCTTATTTTGCCCTCTAAATCTAAAGATAGGCACTTAAATACCTAGAGGCCCCAGGCTAATAATTTAAGAGAGTGAAGTGGTCCAGGTGTAAGACATTAAGGAGTGGTAGGGATTGGGGCAAACTAGAAAACAAAGGTTGGGGGGTGGAGGAGGCAGATAACATTCAGTGGGAAAATTCCAGGCCAGAAGGAGTCCCTGGTGTTGCCAAATCTTCTGGTTTTATGAGATAAACTGGAAAGACAAACCTTTAAAAGAAATCTCCCCAAATTGAAAAATGCAAACTCTGTCCATTCAGATTTAAAGCCACTCAATTACACATTCTTCTCCTCCCATCCTCATACTCCTTGTTTGATAGCTAAGTTCCAGGGATGTGGGAGGTCATGGCATTGAGGGAAGGTGCTCATCCTGGTGTCAGGTCCTGTCCTCTCTGCTATCTGTACGCTTGCATCTAGTTCCCAGGGATGGCCAGCCTTCTGTGTTGTCATCCATGAACAAGAACGAAGATGCATAGAGGTGCCCCCTTTTCAGTGAGCCTCCAACCATTTGATCCATTTTGCTTCATTTTGACTCTTTCTCTCACCAGCCTACATTATCTAATTTGGGCTGGAGGCAATCACTTATTCTGACTGATCATAGATCCTTTCATGATTTTAACGTTGGATCAAGGTCCTGGAAGCCGGTGCTTAAAAGATACAGGCTCTTGATACTCAAAAGGGCTGATTTTCTCAAAACTATTACCTGTTTACCTTGGAATTAAAGGAACTTTTTAGAAGTTCATGAGTTTAATATTGTCAATTTTTTTTTTCAATTTTTGCAATAGCAACCATGCCCCAAAGACAATACAGGTCAATGCTTTAGAAGCTATTTTGGGAGGTGATATTGATTGCTACATAAAAATACTATCCCGACTCATTAGCTATCATTATAATAATTTTATTCCACCTGATACACTCAAACATGTTATTGATCATTTTTAGTTACTTCTAGGTTTAATGAAAGGAGGGCAACTTAGTTCAAATAAACGCATTATTAGAAAATTGAAATGAAAATAGGAACCCAATTAGTAATCATAGAAAATGCCCCTCTGTGATATCTGTACACTGGGTTTTACTCCATTTTATAGATACACTATACCCATTGAAGGCCTCATTTGGAATGTAGGGTTATTTGGGGGTACATCCCAAAACTGTGTCTTCCAGGATAAAGAAAACAGATCCACTCTGATGACATTCTGAGAGTTATGTTTTACTTGTCACCTCCAACTTTAGGCATTAATACCTCTGTCATTGGTGAGAGTCAATAAAGGTCTTAAAGGCAACAGGCATTATCTGCAGAGTATTTTAACAGATCTGTTCATTGGGTGGAGGGGACTGTTAGTATTTAGGGTGGAATTTACCCTTCTTTAGGTCAGAATTCTTGCCTGCAGCTTCTCTCACAACTGGTAATAGCTGTGGGGGTTTTCAGAACTAAAATGGGATTTGCCGCTAAGAAATTAGAGTGAAAGTAAGTTGGGGCAGTAAAAAGTAGTAGGAAAGAGAGAATCTACAGAACCACCTTGAGCTCTCTGCGTGGGTTCCTTTGAAAGCAGAGGCAAAAGAAAGAGTAAGATATAGGTCATTTATTTGGGAAGTGATCCCAGGAAGCAGGAATGAGGGGACAGGGAGAGTTAGATGGGCGACTAGCACAAGTAATAAACTGTACATTACGAAGCTGGTTATTGCTGTGAGCAATTGGGGCTCAGTCCAGCTGGGGAATTGTGAGGAAATGTATAGAAAGTTCATCAGAATCGTCCCTCCACGGACTAGAGGCCTGGGCAAACATCCACCAACACCCACTCCTCATTAGTGGAGGGCTGTTCAGAGGGGTGTTAACTCCCCCACGTCCAGGGGCCAACTGCATGCCTTCTAAACATACTTTCTGGGCTTCAGGACAGAAAAATAGAGAGATGCTGAGCAGGATGACTGAAGTGGACGGTCACGGGCATGCCCAGAACCCCCATCACAGCTGTATGGAGTGAGAACTGAGCTGAGGGCATATGACACATCCGACTCAAGCACCACATAGTTCTGGCATTTTCCCTTATAGAATGACAGATTTGTGGTATGTGGATAAAGTGACAATGGGAGGCACATGAAGACAGACTCCCCATCCTCTAGGACCCCAAGTCCGTATCACTCTCAGTGTTGTAGTCTCAAGCCACCTCGTATTCATATGACAAATGGGCCCCCTTTGTTATTACTTTTGCTACTATGGTCTCACACTGATGTAAAATCTTCCCTGATGTCCCAACCCAAACAAGAAAGTTAGGATAACTTCTCAGAATCCGATCTAGTAGCCCTTCACGTCTCAAAAACTCTTCATTGTGCTTCCCCCATAGCCTTCCACACCAGACATGGGTGTCTCCCATTGTCCATCCCACTTCACCATGTGCCCTTTACTATGACTCTAGTCTCTGCACTGCAATGCCCAGCAGGACGCGTAGAGTCTGACCCATCATGGCACTCACTGTGGTGCATGCCAGAGAGTTTTGTCTCTGGGCCTTCTGCTATCTCCTTTGCATTTTTTTTTTTCCCCTGGCAAAGCTTTTGCTAGGATCTGGAGGAGGAAAAGCAAAAATGAAGAAAGTATTGGGACAAACGAATTTACTTATGGTCTGGTGTGTGGCTAATTATAACTTCCCTTATCACTAATTGGGTGGTCTCCAACAAATAAGCTTTTAAGCCTCAGCTTTCTCATCTGTACAATGGGAATCATAACAGTATACAACCTTTCATGTAGAAATTTCAGCAAGATTAAATGAGATATGCATATAGTGTGCTAAAAACAACACCCGCAGAAAGAAAGATCTCATTTTAAAGTCCTGTGATGCTAACTGAGGAAAGCCCTGAGCTTTGGGAACTAGACTCTTGGTGGTAGATAAGATGTTCCATGGGAAAACTGACAAGGGCACTCTACCTCCATACAGGCTCCCCCAGCGATTCTGCAGATAAAGCCCCATTTTATTCTGGAATGAGATCTGGGTTTTCTTTATAAGGGCCTATATAACAGCTTGATTAAGAGACCCATCACTCTGGGGCGCCTGGGTGGCTCAGTGGGTTAAAGCCTCTGCCTTCATTCAGCTCAGGTCATGATCTCAGGGTCCTGAAATTGAGCCCCATATCGGGCTCACTGCTCAGTGGGGAGCCTGCTGCTCCCCCCCCCCCCCACAGCCCCACTGCCTGCCTCTCTGCCTGCTTGTGATCTCTGTCAAATAAGTAAATAAAATCTTAAAAAAAATTTTTTTTCTTTAATTAAAAGTTAAAAAAGAAGAGAGACCCAGCACTCTAGACCACCAAGTATGGCACAAACAATTTTAAAATGGACAGTTTTCAGAGATGTTGTTACCAGTTATCAGCCTCACACAGAAAGAAACTGCTAAAAGGCTCTGTGGAAGTGCTATTTACAACCAAGAAAGGTTTCCCACAAAGATGCTCTCATTTGACCCCCATGAAGCCTCTGTGAGGTATTGTTTCTATGATTATTCCTATTTTACAGAGGAAAAAAATGGAGATAGAGAGTAACATGATCATTGAACAAAGACACAGAGCTAGTCCAAACTAGATCTGGGATTCAAACCTGGATCTTTGGATCTGGAAACCTTTGCTGCTCTCAATTCACTTTAGAAAACCTGAAAAATAATAACGTGAATTTTTAAAGTTATCATTCTACTTCAGAGTAAAATTGATCAACAAGTGCATTAATCAGTGTATATGAAGAATGCCAAGGGAAATCTAATAGCAATTCTAGTCCTAAAACATGCACTAGTCAGTCTGAAACTTTTTGATGATTTACATTTTTACTCCTGAATTTAGCACACCTTTGGACTCAAAGGGCACAGAGATCAATAGACATTCAAAGGCCTACTGGGACCATCAGCTGGCTGAATCCGGTATCCCTGCTCTGAGAAGCTCCTGCTGGTACAGGACACAGCTGTTTACACGGTGGTCCTTATGGTATTGGCTGCTAGCTAACCATTTGCAAATGCATTTCCAAGGGCTGATTCTTCATCCGTCACCCCTGCTCACTCAGATGTTGTGTGGCCCTCAATGTGCTTTCTCTACATGTTGTCTCCTTGCAGTTGTTGTCAACCAGAATTTTCCTTATCATCTTCTAGAGTTGGAAGACAGAATCAACAAGCTGCTGGACATTTTCTTAGACAGCGTGGCCTTGACATTTCCTTCTCTAGAAAGTCCCTGGGGCCTTGATTTAACTCATGGTAAAATATACCTCCCACTGATTAAAAGACTGGAAAGTTCAGGGACTGGGACTGGAGAAAACATCTGGAAATCTTTTCCTCCCTCCCTCCTTTCTTCTCACCTTCCCTCTTCCTACCTCTCCTTACTTTCCTTCCCTCACATGCTCCATCCCAGGCCAATACAGTCTAGTCTATCTTTTTTTTCCTCCCTGTTCCCTTCTCATCTCTCTCTCTCTCTCTAACACAGGCAGGAACACAGGCACACACACACACACACACACACACACACACACACACCCTTAAGTTCTCCTTCGACATCTCGGAGCAAACTTGCTGGAAGTGCTTGAGGCTAAATCAAAAGTGAATAAATGTTTCTTTTACTGGGAACTTTAACTTTTTCTTTGAAGTTTAATTTAGTTCCTGAATGTTAAAGACGATATATTTGATATCTGTAAATCTGTCTGTACTCGTCTGTGCATGTGAATATATATACATGAGCAAAATGAAAAAAAGAAAAAATCTCCCAAACTTCTGCTTTGACTGCAAGATTAGAGGTTCTAACTTCTTGATTATTCCTTAACAAGAACATTTTAGAGAAATCAGTATCTTTTGTCCTCATTCCATATAGATTACTGCAGTTTGCAGACAGCCCTTTTTGCATATTATGTAAATAGAAAGTTACATTAACAACACTGTAGGTAATGTAGGAACATTTTTTTTAATTTCTCTTTTTTTCTTGTAGAAAGAGCTTCTGATTAAGAGCTGTGAATGCTGTTCATCTTTAATTCCATGCTGACTCCCCAAGTGCTGTCTCGGATGCCTCAAATACTTTCTGTAAAACCATCAGTGCTGCCATTTGCATTCAGCCCCACCCAGCCTAAAAGATCACAACTTGGCCCAGTGGAAGACCACAGACTTTCTGAACTTACCCTGTCGAGTTACCTAGGTGAGGGTTACAGTGGACTGCTGTGAGGGGTGGGCTGTAAAAATAAAATCTAGTATCCAAAGGTAGCATTTTCATAAGTGTGTTGGGAAGCCGAAAGGCGGTGGGAGGAAGCAGACTTTGAGAGCACTTCAGAACTGGATAAATAAGCTCTAGCTTCAACAAAGAACAGGAGGGAGTGGGAGAGGGAAAGAGCTCCTTGATGCTCTTTACTGGGTGTGTCAACTTATATGACATAAATAGAGTCAGTGCTTTTGTCCATGCATGCTGTGAGTTTTGCAAAATATTAGAATAATGAGATGCTATTGGATGATTACATTTAATAGGTACACAGAGAGACACCTAAAGACATTACAAACCTCACCCCCAAGGACAACGCAACAATAGTCACCAAAAGCTTCGCTTTAGAGAGTGACCTTCATCATCAGGGGAAGCAAAACATTCAGCTTGCAAACGAAATTGGTGGCCCTGGTGCCTGACTCACCATAAGCTGGAGAGATGTGGTCCCACCCCCTGTTCTGGTTTTCTCAAGGTCCTCAAAACACTATGGTAGTGAGGGATCCGCCAGCTTCCCTCAGAATGTGACTTCTACCTTAATGCGGAGAAGAAAGTTGCTCTGTTGAACACAGTCTAAGTGTCTGATTATAATTCACAGAGCTACAAATATTACATGGTTCTATCAGTTTACGAGACTGCCTCACCTTAAGAAGTTACTAAAATTTCTCTCCTTGAGCAAATAGAGTTTATAATGTTTCTATACTATCAGCATTGAATGGATTCCTCCATGCTCTTTTTGGAAATGTTTGTTGTGATAGCATGTGACACAATTTACTTATTATTGTGGCAGTAGAAATTTAATGTGATTGAAAGCCATCAAAAGGCATAGCATCTGAATGTCAAACATGACTTGTATCTATAATTCCAGGCAACGATTTGGATGCCTGTTGACTTTCTTCCTCATCCACACAATTTTTTTTCCCCCTTTCCACTAAGTGGCACTGTGTTATTTGCATTTTTCTGTTCAGGTCAAAATACCCGAACATTTGGAATGCTGGTATGAAAACCAGTTTAAAGCTTTGCTGTAAATTTCTGCTAAATAGGTTGGATGGAAAAAAAAAAATAAGCAGCAATTAAATTTTTATAAGAAAAAAAAAAAAAACTCCCATGAAGCTTACTCTTTTCTGTATTTAACTCTTTCCCACTTTTTTTCTTTCCAGCTCCATTAGCCTCCAAATAAGCACACCATATTATATATGTCGAAGGAAGTTTTATTTAGACTTATAAGGGCTGATCTATTCCCATACTGTTTAAATTAATGTTCAAAAAAGAATTCAAACCACATTCTAACATTTGGACTATGTAAGAAGGAAACAGATTTTTCGGGGAAAAAAAAAAAGATGTTGTTTTAGCTAGGCAGAATGGGCTGTAGGAACATAGACACGTGCAGACGGATTTCTAAATGTGTGTATTATCTGATAAGATCTGGGCTGCTCGTGTGTCAATTCAGAAAGTAAATGAGCGCCGGAGCAGAATGACTTTGCTTCCATCCTTTCTTCCTTCTTCCTTTTCATTTCCCTTTTTTTTTTTTTTTTTTAAATTTTACTTTTTCCCTCCTCCTCCACTTCCTTTTCTTCTAACAGCTTGGGATTTACTTTTATCTCAGCCACCTGCAGCCTAAGGCTTGGAAACACTTTAGTTCTTCACCTAACCGGTTACTTTTCAGACCAAATTAGCTCCAGAAATGCAGGGTGACTTTGAATAAAGAAACTAGAGTCTCTTGAAATAGAATGGCCTCGATTTGCATCAGAGTAGCATTTTGAGAATTAAATTCTGATCATTGTCTCCAAATTCAGCACACCACTGACAGACAGAACGCTTTGTTAGGCTGGCATCTATACAATCATCCCCCGGCAGAAAATAGTCATGGAAAAAAAAAAAAACATAGTCACTGACTTCGGGTGTGAGTGGCCACCTTTCGTTTTCAATACAATAGATTTTTCCAGTTTCTCAAGTGCCGCAAAAACACTACCAGAGAAAGAAGCATAAATGCAACCTTTGAAAGGGCTGTGAGGCCAAAATTCTGTGTCTATGTGTAATCGTGTGTGTGTGTGCGTGCGCGTGCGCACACATGCACGCAGAGCCAGTTCTGTTTGAAACTAATGAATTACATTTCAATTAGCCAGCTTTTAGCAGTTACTTTCTTTGGTGTGTTGGCTTCTATTTGTAGCACGTATGGTAATATATTTTTTCTCATAAACGAGGTGTATTTTTTAATCAGAAAAAGAAAAGAAATTAGTAAGCCAGAAAAGTGTCAAAGTCTACATTTTTAAATATATATATATAAATAGACTTATAAGGGCTGAGATTTTATATATATATGTGTGTGTGTGTGTGTGTGTGTGTATAATATATATATATATATATCACCTTCTAGAGAATAGCACCACTCTCTCCCCTTCACGTGCAAAATATTATACCCTTGCCTTTGAAATTAGCTAACATTCAAGAGCAGAATGAATTCATAGATTTCCTCAAACAAATGGATTACAGGGAACCTGGGATGGCAGTGAAACCAGCACCATGCCATGAACTAGCATTACCAAGGAGCAAGGAAGACTGTCCCGATGCCATCACAGGAGGACAAAGGCTGGCGAGGTGATGGAGACCTGGCATGCATTCCTTGGCACGTGAGTCCTTTGGGATGATCCTCAAATAGCAAGTACTATAGTGGGATGCTTTAATTTCTTTACAATAGACTCATGAAGATTCACAGGCCATGAACGAATCTGAAATAGCCTGCGTAACCTATTTCATCTTGTGCAAACTAGCTTTTCCCAAACTTGTTTCACCTGGCACCCCTTTTTTGCACACCACATGTACTGCAGTCCCAGTGATCTAGCTTATCAGTCAGGATAGGCTAGGTTATGTAGTGGTAACGAAGAGCCTTCCAAATTTCAGAGATTTATTTCAATACACATTGACTTCCTGCTCATGTCCAGCATGTCCTCGGGGATCAGCAGGAGTGCTGTGTTCATTATAGTTACTTGTGGACCAAACCTGAAGGAAGGGCTAGCATATAAAGTGAGCCAGTTGCCATGTTAGAGGAAAAAGAAAGCTCTGGAAAGTCTCCCACATATATCAACCATTAAATGTCCTGGATCAGAGGTGATTCACAGCCCTTCTGATCACAATTAATTGTGCAGAACTAGTCAGATGGCTCCGTGCAAACACAAGGGGGGCAAGAAATATCATCTCAACATGTGCCCAAAAGGCAGAGATCCTAAGATAATCCGGAAATAGCACTAATAAGTGCCATATCTAGTATTTTTCAGAATATATTTTAAGGCTTTCTGGACAACTTATGTCTTTTAGATGCTCCAAATCTCACTGTGCCTTTTTCCAAGATCAAGAAGAGTTGCACCCAGAAGAACGGGGACGGGGACAGAGATTGCAACAGGATAGTGCATTGGGAATACTACAATTTACATTACAATACTACCTTTTCCATTTGACCTTCATGACCATTGAGTTATAGGAGTAGGGCATGGATTATGATAAGCACTGTTTCCTTTTGAGAAAATTGAGAGGAGGTAATAGCCTTTGTGAGTTGATAAAGCATTCAAATGGTCTTTGTAAATCAGAAGGAAATGTTGGGATATGGGAAACGCAAACAGGTTCAAAATCTGAGACAGCTGGACCAGCAAGACTTATCACCCACCACAGTTTAGTTTTATTCTGAACTCTACCAGATTTGTCCAGGACTTGTCGAAGTGTTGGGGAGATTAGTCAACAGAAATACAGTGAGAAAGAAAGCTCACTGACAAAAATGTGAAAAAACAAAGTTTTGGTGAGGTACCAACTTGTTTCATAAATATCTTGAGAGCTTCTGGCCAGTGGAAGCAGTGAACACGAATCATTAAAGCAAAAATTCATACAGTGCCATCAGAGAGAAAGTGTTAACCTATCACTTCAGCCTCCAAAAAGACAGTTAAAAGAGGGGGAAAAAAATAAAAAGAAATTCTGCCCTTTCTATGGGTTGCTGGACTCCTGTTGAGGAAAATAAATTCCGATTTATTGCTGTCTGCCTCAGAAAGGATGGAGGCACAGAATGACATTTTGGAGCTTTGTTGGGTTGTCAGTGTCGGTGGAGTACCAGGCCGTGGGGCAAGGATGCCATGACAGCCTCTAGCAAGCCACAAGCCACGCTGTATTACCCATTCCACGTCCTGCCCCACCTCTATCTGCCCCAGCCCCCAAATATGCCATAATTAGCCTTGCGAGGCTTACACGGCCACAGCCGCACGCCTCAAGCATTATCTCCTATCTGTGGTATTATGTGCTGTAATCCCACAGCTAAATGTGGTAACCCAAATTTCACAGAGACTCTGTAGCAGCCTTGCTGAGATAACCCATCTCGGTATGTGGAGTGCCAGGTCGCTCGGAGCCTGTAGGCTTGGAGCGCTAGGGATGCTTTGTGTAGATTCGTCCTACGCACCCTATAGCTTACCCATCCTTCCAGAGATCACAAGAACCCTAAATAGCAAATATGGCATCCTAACTAGAACACCACCTGTTTTGTGCAAGTGTACATGGGCTTCTGCCACCCGGCTGCTTCTCTCTCTCTCTCTTTCTCTCTCTCTCTCTCTCCCCTTCTCTCTCCTGCTCTTTCTCTCTCTCTTTCTCTCCCCTCTATCCTGCTTTCTCTCTCTCTCTCTCACTCTCTCTCTCTCTATTTCCCTCTCCTTCTCCCTCTCTCTGAAGAAGAAACAAAATTCAGTCTGTCTCTGTTGTCTGGCTTACAAAACATTCATAAAACTGGTAGCTACAAGCTCATTGTTTGTACCCAGACCAACGGTACCTACACAACCTACACAACAGTGACCTACATAGATCTGTCACACGTAATGCTCTTAACTGTGCTCGCAGGTGCTGGGATCCTCAGCAATAAAGATCGTTGCTTGACAAGCCTTTTTGTTCCACATTTCAGAATTTTTTTGAGGTTGTTTGTTGTCAAAAGAAATATATATATTTTCTCTCTCTGTCTCTCTCTGTCTCTCTCTCTCTCTGCTGTGGGACTGCTTAGAAACATGCAGGTTTTGACATATGCTTTTACCTGAAAATGTATCTACTCCTGCTGCTTTATTGGACCCCCTAATTACTTGTAAAAAAAAAAAATAATAAATTGGGCAGGTGTTTGCTCTTCCAGTTGATTAATTGACAATGATTTCACTACAATTGACGGCAGAAAGCTAGGAAGCTGCCGGTTGGAGTTCAATGAGGAATGCACATTTTTCTACTCAGCCATGTGAATCAGCTTGAGAGGAAAATTTACAAAAGGCTCAAATTGCCAGAAAACTATATGTTTCTCATTCCAGGCTTGGAGATCTCTTAGTCCCAGTGTTGCGCCCTGTCACATATATAATTCTCTGTTTTATACATATGAAACTCCAGAGCTGATAAAATGAGTTTGGAAATGTTTTTTCCCCTAAGTGAAAACGATCACCCAGATCAGTCACTATTATGTGTGGAAAGCAGTGCATTATAGCAGGAACAATGAAGTCTGATGTAAAGTTGACCATGCTTTTTCACTGTGTCGGCCGTATTTTGCTTTCCAATTTACCAGCATCAGAAGCAGCAGCCTCCAGCCTAAGATGGTCTCTGAAGACTGTGCCTCCCAGAATATTAGCATAGTGAAGTTGGGGCCATTCTGTATTAATTTTTTCATAGCTTCAAAGAAAGCCACACGTTTTCTGACTAGTGAGTAAATAAAAATAAAGAAGTCTGAATTTCAGAAATGGAGAAACAAAGTGAAGTACTTTTCTTCATTTTTGATTGATATGAAAACTTTCCAGGTCTTACGGGGAATCTAGGAGTGCATAGAACACATGGAATATTACAGATTTTATCATTTTAATTAAGAAAATTCCTGGGCATCAAACATAATTTCAGAGGAGCAGGTTTTCAGAAGAGAAGTAGTTTGACATAACGGAATTTTCGTATGAAATAAGGAAGTGGTGAACTAGGTAAAGTAACTTAGATTCAAGGTTTGGCTGGAGTTCAGGCCGTATTTTTATGTTGATCCTTAGAACTCATTCATTCACTCTATTTTTATTTTACAGCTGGGCTTGTAAGCATGAATAATGTAGATACACAAATAGCATAGAAAGTGAGTGTAGCCAGGAGGTAACGCTAGAGACAAGAGTCCATATTTCCTGAAAACAACTACAAATAGAAAAGACATTTTCATGCTTTCTAAAAGACAATAACAAATAAAGAAGACTTCACAGCGATGTGTATCAACATAAAGTACCCCTTGAAACATTCTCTTCTAAACTTAGGTGTTAGGAGACTACCTTACAGGGAATCACCATGACTATTTTAGGGGATTTTTTACTGATCAGATTTATAAGAGGAAAATAATGACATTCCAGAGTCATATCACCAAAATCATGAAATTGATGACCTCTCAGCTTTCAAAAACCCCTCAACATGTGATTGAGATTCAAAATATTTTAAAGGAATATTTCAACAAAACAAGCAGGTGATTTAAGAAAGAATGAATGTAGAAATTCACTCATATGTTTGCATAGAGGAATTATATTCTCTTTGATGAAAATGATAAGGTAGACTAGAGACTTCTAAATATCATGCATTTTCATCTCCATTCTCCGTGACTCCTATCTTTGGCTATAAACCTTCCTCATGTTATTCCAATATCCTGATTTGCCAAGCAGATAAAGGGTTCAAATCTTTTAACTTATCCTTTCATAAGGAAGAATTAAAAAATGCAGAAACACTAAACTGAAAACTCTTTTTGGGGAGAGTATGAGTTCCCTTCCCTTGCTCCTAGGGGGAGAAAGTCTCCCACACTAAGCTTACTGAAGGATTTGCATGGTCAATTTCTTTATAGCTCTAAAAATTCAGATTGACTGCACCTCTCTGATGACTTTATAAGCTGCCCTCTGTGCCACTATGACACTGGGAAAGTAAAACAGACATTTGCTGTAATCCTCAAGGATCCGAGGGGACCAGGCTTCCACACCTGACTCCAGTGACGTGTTCTTAGTGTTAAGACTTTGCTATAAAAATGAAATGGCAGCCACTTCCAAACTTGAACAATAAAACAACAGCAACAACAACAACAAAGTGTTTTATACGGGGGAATCAATCTACTTGCCTCAAGAACACACACACAATGACCACTAACACAGCTTCCCAGAAGTAGCACAAATCAAATTAACATTAAAATAGGGTTGGAGATGATGGCGCTTGAGAACTTTGTGTAGAAAATATAGGCTTCCCTTTCATAAAATTCTCCATTTCCCAGGTTCTACCTAAGCACCTTGATTGCCTCGTGGATTAAAGTGTGTATACTCAACGCCTGCTCAGGATAGGCTGTGAGTCAAGGAAGACACAGAGCAGACGGGCATATCCCAGCTGTAAAATTGCACATTCTACCATAAGTGAGCAATCCAGACTACCTCCTTCATCTCCTTCTACCAAAATATTGCGTTTTCCCTCCCAATAAAGATGTTTTATAATGGCAATGAGGTGCCGTAACTCACGGAGTTTCTGCTGCTTACTTGCTCTCTGTGTCCTGTAACTCCCACTCTATCAGGAGAGCATATGTTGTATCTCTGTCATGAATTATTATCTGGTGATTCCACACTGGAATTTGCACTTGGAAGGCAGTTTCTCCACCCCCACCGCAAGGATTCCCATTCATTCATAGAAGGTCCATATTGTCTAATGGCTTCCATGTTGTAAAACAATTCCTCAGGTGCTGCATCCGGGGGCTTGGTCTCCTAAATTCTCAATTAACAAAACCATCCTGAACTTTTATATAGGTGCCTAAGGTACTGTGCCTCTTCATTTTGAAATAACCATGTGCACACACTACATTCAAGAAGATGATGAGCCCAACGATAAGCAAACTCAATGGCAAAACGTTTCCGGTGGCAGTGATAAAACTCTCAACTGGCACAAATCAGGGGAAAAGACCTCCATTTTTTTTTTTTTTCCATGAACTCCCTCCTACCTTTCTCCCAACAAGGAAATTTAGAGGATGGGAAGTAATAAAATGCAACTGGTTTTAGCCTTTGTGATTCTGACATTCATCAAAGGGATTCCAAACTGTTTTCCTATGGGTAGGCTTGCTTTCAAATGAATATTTATTGGGCATCTCCTAGCATCGGTATATTGAAGCCCATTCATTCTGGCTCACAGTAGCTGATTGGGCACATCTCTTCTCGATTGCACATTTAGCAGATGACTCATTGTTAACTTGAAATAGGCCATTGTGGGAGTATTTACACTATGGAAATCAACAAATGCCATAAATCAAGGCTTTCTTGGGGGAAGAAGGGAGTTAGTTGCTCAACGGTTACCAGCATATCACTGCCTCCTACCTAGTAGGTAAAGTATTACACAGATACTGATGTTATTGTGCAACAAATAACATCAGTGTTGTTTTACCTGCAACAGAAGTGGCTAAATGCTACTTGCAAAAGTAATTCATAAATCAAGATAAAAATCATTCACATTTTTAGTGGGAAAGATGTCAGGTGGGCACTGTAACTTGCTGGTTAAGGAACTGGACTTGGTTCAGTTTGAAATGGTCCACTTACTAGATAAATAGCCTTTAGCAAGTCACTCACTTCTCCGAACTTCAGTTTAAGGGAAAATAATAATAATAAAAGTTAATTTCCTTCCATGGTTATTTTTTAATTGATTGAAGTAACAAATGAATGTTCTTGGTGTTTGGTTCATAATGATAGCCCAGTACCTCGTGGGAATGTTGCCATGTCACATTAGTTGCAGTTACTTATTTACGTAGATCCAATCACATGTCTTTTCCAGTGTCCCCAAACACACCAAATTCCTGACTCTGAGCCTTTGCATCTGCTGTTCCTGCTGTCTGAAAAATCTCTCCCCTGGATCTGTGCCTGGCCAGTTCCTTCTCATTCTGACAGCAGTTCAGATGTTAGCTCTTCTAATAGGACTTCCGGGGTCCCTCTTCCATGGTACACATTTTTCCTCTCCTCCGTTTAGTCACCATGTTCCAGATCTCCCTGTCTTCTATTGGAGGACAACTTTTCATCGTAAGAAGTTTCTGCTTTATTTGGTGACATGTTTATTCACTATCTCTCGTACTGCATCTAACATCTGTGGGAGTGGCGGTCCCACTTACCTTTCTCACCACTCAATCCTGAGCCCCAGGAATGGTGACTGGCATGTGATAGGCACATGCAATAAATAGCAGTGAGCGATGAAGAAATAAATGGTGACTTTGGAACCACAAAAGTTAATTTACTACTTAGGTGGAACAGATAGATCTACAACCCTATTTTTAGTCCAATTAAGGGTTGTTTTTGATAATAAAATAGAAATATTTATGGATCCACAGGAGGTAGAGAAGTTCATTAATGCTCTGGATAAATAACGGAATGAGCAGCAGAAAATCTATTGACAGATTTAATCAGGAAATTGTGAAAACAACCAGATATAGCTGATTTTGCAAGGCATAGAAAGATTGGATTTAGAATAACTTGATTGGGTGAATTTGAAAAGATTTTCTTTCCCTACACACTGCTAAAAGTTTATTTATCTCCATGATCTTAGCATAATGATTGGAAATAAGAAAGCAGAATTTAAATTCCTAATCATTAGCCATCCTGATTATTATAATTTTGGATGGGAGGAAAGCTATAATGTGGACTAGCCTTCTTGGTATGCAGGAGTTTCCATAGACTCTCGTGCAGGTGCGTGAGTGACACTTTTCTTCCCCTCATCATATTTGTTTGAGCCTAGGATGAGGGGGGTAATGGGTACTGGAGAAGGAAGGACAAAATAAACCAGTTTGAATAAGCACCTTTTCATTTTTATAGCATCAAGTAATGAATTAAGCATTTCCATGGAAAAAGATATTTTTTAAAGAGCCATGAGAGGCTTGGAGAGCTTTCAAAAAAAATTCATCCTAAAAGTGAAGGACTTTAATTAATAGAAAAAATATTTGCTACCTATTACTCTGAGTAGAATCAGAAGGAGTATTATGAAGGTAGAAATAGAATTTTAACATAGACATGCATCTCTTGCCTTACTGAAGAAAAGACATTTTATAAGTGGAAAGGAGAATATGAATGCAATGTATGTGGTAGAGCTCTTTATCTGTGTCTGGATTAAACGCTCAAAGTCCAATATTTTTCTTTATTTTTCAGATTAGCTAGGATAGAGCAGGGGGTAACGTACATAATGTTGGCAGGATTTTCAATTAAATTGTGGATATATAGTTAGATTGAACATTGAGCGAATTACATAAAGTTCCAGGTATCAATTGCACGATATTTAAAAGTCATTTATTTTATGCACATAGATATGCACACACACACACATACACACACATGCACACACACACACAATCATTACCACCACTTTAAGGCAAATAATTCAGATAGGTGCTCAATTCCCATGCAGTCTTTCAGGCCTATTTCATTATATGCAGGCAGAATTTTTAAAAAATAGTTTCAGATTCTTAAAAATAGGAAACCCTGCATTCCTCTGCCAGGAATTCTACCATTGTGTGCCCTGGCCTAAAATGCAAAAAATTAAGTAGATAATCTTTTATATAAAAGAAACATGCATGTAATTACTATACTTGTAATTTATTATTTACCAAAATGTATGAGCATATGTGGTATGCTCATATTCTAATGCTTACACTTGTACGGAGGCTAATTCCTATCACAGTTAATATAGGACCCTGGGTAGCAGAGACTGATCCTAAATCAAAGTACAGTGTGAAGAAACAGCATTTTGTAACAACATGCCATGTGCTAGAAAATCGAAGTGCTATACACACACACACACACACAGACACACAGTTGACCCTTGGACACTTGCTTTTCAACTGCATGAGTCAACTTATACACAGATTTTTTTACAGTATAGTACTTTAAGTGTATTTTCTCTTCTTATATTTTTCTTAATAACATTTTTTGGTCTAGCTTACTTTATTATAAAAATACAGTATATAATACAAAGAATGTACAAACTATGTGTTAATCAACTATTTATGTTATTGGTAAGGCTTCCAGCTTAGTAGTTAAGTTTTGCAGAAGTCACAATTTATCCATGGATTTTCAGTTGTGAGGGGGAGTTGATACCCTTAACTCCCACATCATTCAAGGGCCAGTGGTATATAGATATAAATATTTTTATATTTATTTTATATATATATATATTAAAAATCTTTTTTTCTTCCCTCTTTTTTTTTAAAGATTTTATTTATTTGACAGAGAGAGAGATGACAAGTAGGCAGAGAGGCAGGCAGAGAGAGATGGGGAAGAAGGCTCCCCGCTGAGCAGAAATCCTGATGCGGGGCTCGATCCCAGAACCCTGAAATCATGACCTGAGCTGAAGGCAGAGGCTCAACCCACTGAGCCACCCAGGTGCCCCTGTTTTCTTCCCTCCTGTATACTCCTATTATCTAACATAAGTTGTGCTGACCTTATTTCATAGATTTAAGCACTGTTAACTTCACATCTTAGTATTTAAGTTATGGGATATCAGGAGAGAGGTAAATATCATCCAGTCCTCTCCTGAAAAAGGGATTTAAGTGTTTTCACCTGCACACAGGATAGTTGTATCATGTCAGGTGGAAATATAGCCTTTACCTGGAGAAGTTCAGTTTAAGGAGATGTGTACAGCAGCCGAGTTGACGGGTGAACGTGTGATGGTGAATTTTTAATGTGTCAACTTGGGTGGGTCATGGTACTCTGAGATGTGGCCAAATATTATTCTAGATATTTCTGTGAGAGTTGTTTGGGATGAGATTAACATTTAAGTCAGTGGACTCTAAATAAAGCATATTTCTTTCTGTGATGTGGGTGGCACATAGAACAAAAAGATCGACCCTCCCTATGCAAAAGGGATTTACACAGTAGACATTTTTTGGACTCAAACTGCAGTGTTGGCTCTTCCTTGGGTCTCCAGCCTACAGCCCCACCCTGAATATTTTAGACTTGCCCGCCTTCATAATCATGTGAGTTGATTCCTTAAAATAAATTCTTTGTGTGTGTATATATACATATACACACACACATATCTTATGGGTTCTGTTTCTCTGGAGAAGCCTCACTATATGTCTATACAGAGTTCAGTGAAGAAAGAACTCAGATCTCAATTACACACATAAGCAAAATGAAGCTCACAGAGGTTTCATTGTCCAAGATTATAAGGCCAGCAAATAGTGGAGGTAAAATCTGACCTCACATCTTCTAATGTGAAAGTCAACGTTCTCTTGCATCTTTTACATGACTCTCAAAAGAGGTTCCTAATAATCAATAATTTCATCAATTTATTTATATTTATTTATATTTATTTATATTTATATGACTATGGTGATCTGTTCATCTGTAAACTCTGAAAGGACATGCTTTATCTGTCTTGTTGGCTATGTCTAGCCCAATGTCTAATATGGGAATCACCAGAAAACACACATACACACAATACACATTCCCCCTCAGACACTTACCCACATCACAACAGCATATACACTCCCTACCAGTGTAATTTCTTTAACTCAAGAGAGTCTGTAGTTTACACAGACTTAGGCAACAGCTCATTCCTTTTCTTTACTGCTTGATCCCATGTGCAACAGGGACCAAGACAAGTCCTCTTAACCTCTCTGAGTTTCCAAACCAAAATTTTGTCTGGAAAAGGGTTTCCCAATCTTCAGACGTCAGCCATCTGCAAATCCCCCTCCTGATGTTTTATGGCCTTATTTGCATGTCGTCACGAGAGCACAGACTGCTGCTGAAAAGAAGGCAGAGGGTACAGGGGCACCATTTAACTTAAGCAGTAACGTTGTCAGGTTTTGAATACTCAGCAAGATAAATGCATAAGGTAAAAAAAAAAAAATTGAATTGTCTATATGCAAACTAAAATCATACAGTACCACCAGTGAGAGGAATGCTATACTTTGGGGGGAAATGTCTAAATTAGCACAACGTAAAGTCTTGCCTAGTTCTGTCTCTTTATGTTTGTTGAGTACTGAACATTAGATAATCCTGTAATTTACTACAGATATAACCTTTTTAGTACTCTTCCAAAATCAAAATCCCCTAAATGTGAGGAGATACTCAGTCTTCAATATTCGTGCTTTCTCCCTATACTCCCGCTTTAGCAGGATTGACAGGCCTTGTGAAGTGTTCACAGATCGAGAATATACACCCTCAAAACTTGGAAGGGTCTTTCCCAGTCAGATTGACAAAGATTTCTGTCAATTTGTTTTTTTTTTTTTTTAACCACAACCTGCATTATGAAATGCATTTAGTGACTCAATGTTGATATATATAGAAAATTTTAATGAAATAGGCTTATACTTCATTCTGTTCCTTTCATCTATTCTATTCTCTCTTATTTTTTAAATTGTGGATTGTCACTTACCAAATTTATTTTATAACACATTGTATTAATTACCTGTTGCTGTGTAACAATATTGTCACAAATTCGGCAGATTAAAAAACACACTCTTATTTTGTCACACTTTCTGTGGGTCAGGGATGTGTCCCCCGCTAGGCTGCGATCAGCAGGTCAGCCAGGGCAGGGATCTCACATGAGATTCAACTGGGAAAGGACTCACATCCCTGCTCACTTGGTTTTTGTCAGCACTCAGTTCCTTGTGGCCTTGCTGAACTAAAGGCTGGGTTTCTTGTTGGCTGGCTGTTGGCTGGAGGCTACCCTTAGTTTCCTGCCACGTGACCCTTTACACCGGGAAGCTCACAACATGGCAGCTTGTTCTTGAAAGCCAGCAAGAGAACGAATCTCCTTACTACAATCACATAATGTGATCACATACATGGAATCACAAATGCCCTAAGAGCTTTACCACACTCGGTTAGTTAGAAGCACATTACAGGTCCAGTATGCACACAAATGGAAGCAATTATGCAAGGGTGTTGACCAAGTGGAAGGGACTTTAGGGGACCACCTCAGATTCTGTTTACCACAAAAATTAATGTATCAGTCTCTGAAATTTGAAAAGTACTGGTCTGACGAACTCTCCTCAGATGATAATAATTCTGAGCCTCTGTAGACCAGCAAGGTAAGAATCAGTATTCAAAATCTTTGACATTCTATATGATCTTAGTTCTTAAATACATACATATATATGTAATACATGTATGTTAATATTTAATAAGAGTTAATGATACCAATCTTGAATACCTCTACTTCTTTACATATTTAAATGGCAGATGTTTTCTCACAATCTAAAAAGATGGACTTGGCATAAATCCTAGGCAGTGATAGTTAAAGAAAACTTTAAAGTATATTAAGAATATATTATATTATTTCACGTGTTTATTTAGACACTAATAATGCCCCTACCAATTTTGATCACATTGTAGTTGTAAAAGTTTTAAGGAATTGAAAAAATTGTCAATTTAAGTATAATTATTTTGTCATCCCACGTTTTAAAACAATTTTATTATTTAGAACAATGTTTGCTATCTATCACCACTGCCCCAAAGAGGGCCAGCTCTGAAATGAGGGTTTGAGGAGCTTTTAATTTGTAAATTAAGCATCGTAATAAGAAACAGCTCTTCACTCTGTCTCGTTTTTCCAGATAATGGTCATTTGAACTGTCTCTGAGTCTGGAGGTTGCTGTTAACAATCCGAATTGTATTACTGCTGGGCTAGTTAACATTTAAATTAGACTTTCAAAACAGTGTGGAGAAAATAGTCAGCTCTTTGATGGGATTTATGATGGACACATGGCTGGGCTAATGAAGACAACATGTCAAGCCTTGAACAAAAATGATTTTAGGGATTTTTGAGACAGCTATTTGGGTTGCTAGAGCTGATTTCATCTTTGGAGATTGCATTCTGAATTAGCAATCACCACCTTTATAGAGACAAGATTAAACATGAAGGGTGTGGCAGTGTTGGGCTAGATAAATAATTCTAGGAGTAATCAGACAAATAACTCTTACCCAAAAGGATATGGATACCTGGAAATTAAATAAAGATATGGTTGTGGGATTTTTGGCAGGAGTGAGAAGGGTTAGGGAGGGCAATGAAGAGTCAATATCATAAAGAGATAGTAAGAGGTCACGAAGTACAATATACACCTGTAATGGAGATCCTTAGCATTTCTATTGCACACATGTATGAGTTTCCACTGTGAGAAGTGAGATAAGTAACAACCATTTCTCCAGACAGTATCCAGTCATTTCTTGTCAGAGGTCTTCAAAGTTGACTACTTCTCCCTAAAGCCTGCATGAGCCCAGCTCTCTAGATTTTATTTCCTTTTAACTGCTAGAGTCTCAAATTATGCTTACTTATTTTCATGTCTAAGAAACATCTGTATTCTGTAAGAATCACATTTTTACAGAGAAGAGAGAATGTTCGATGTAAGTATTTTTCAAAGACTTCTAAAAGGATTCAAGTTTGGGAGAAAGACTCAGGAAATTAAAGTTTAAGCCTATTAAAATACCTTTACATTGGAAATTATTACACAAGAGAAAAACTTTTCTCTTTTTAAATGGCAAAGTTTATATTTCTGAAGATTGGCATTAATCAGAATTATCATTATAATGAAAATTACCATTTGTCAAGTCACAAAATTTTGCAGCTCTATGAAATTCCAGATCTCCATATGAACCGTTGTGAACACGACAGTGGAGCAAAACTCTAGTTTGGCTAGTACTTCAGATATTATCCCTTTTAACTAAAGTTTCATGCTGTTTTTGAAAAAAAAAAAATGAAATCTCAAGCTCTCTTTGACTACCTTTTTTCTTCATTTGAAGTAATTATTGTTTTTCTGCTTCTGGTCAGAATGGAGTAAGAGGGACCAAAATACCTGCCCACCTTGTTCACTGTCTTAAAAACCATTTTTTAAAGTACTTTATTCAGGTTTTTGCTTGTTTTTTCAGAAGGTGTTGTTTAGAAGGTAGTTTTGTGATTTCTTTAAATGTGGATAGACACCCACCAACCATTCACCAATTCCACTCCCATTTATTAACCCAAAATGAATGAAAGCACACATCTGCACAAGACTACTTAACAATAAAAACAAATGGACTACAGTTGATACAAGCAACAACCCTGATGATTCTAAAAATAATGATGCAGAATGCAAGAAGCCAGACAATGAAGACTATATACTGTATAATTCCACCTAAATGAAACTCTAAAAAATATGAACTTTCTGTAAGGACAGAAAGCAGATACATAGTTATCTCCAGCCAGGGTCAAGGACTGCAGAAACGACTGGCGATGACCATGTTCCTATCTTGATTTTGATGGTGGTTTCATGGATTTCTACGTAGAGCAAAGTTATCATATTGTACACTAAATATAGGCAGTTTACTCTTTATTGATTATCCTCTAATAGAGCTGTTAAAAATTTTTATAAGAAATTGTTATTACTGGGGCGCCTGGGTGGCTCAGTGGGTTAAGCCGCTGCCTTCGGCTCAGGTCATGATCTCAGGGTCCTGGGATCGAGCCCCACATCGGACTCTCTGCTCAGCAGGAGCCTGCTTCCCCCTATCTCTCTGCCTGCCTCTCTGCCTACTTGTGATCTCTCTCTGTCAAATAAATAAATAAAAATCTTTAAAAATAAAAAAAAAAGAAATTGTTATTACTAAAATTTAATATAAGAAATGGGACACAGCACTGTGTTCTTTCTAAGTACTCCACTAATCCCCAAATTATGATATACTGCTCTAGGAATACTCCCTCCTCCCACCTCACCCAAAATATCCTAAAAATACCTACCTCCCTACCTAAAATATCAAATTGCAAGAGTGAAAGGTGTAGCATCAGTGAGGAAGTTTGGCTCCCAAAAGACAGAATTTTAACTCCCTGTGTCATTTGGCTCTTTTAAAAAATGATGGAAAGTTGCCACCTTAAAAAGTCAGTACTTTTCTTCTCCACAGGTAAGTATTTTTAAAGGAAATTGTACTATCATTATCTGATTGAGCAGATTTCTATTCCCCCTAGATTTAATGTTTCCATCTGCAATATAAAAGGAAGATAATGCACAATTATGCTAGTAAGACTCTCTCTTCCAATAATGTTTGCACTTCTCAATACCACATTTAAAAAGGAAATAGTAGCACTTGAAAAGTTAAGTAAGAAGATGAACAAAATTGAACAGAGGAAAAGTAACTGTCTGAAGACATGCTGAAAATACATTTAAAGTCTGTCTGAGACAGCAACTGATCCAGCCAGCCCATCTTTAAAAGACCTGAGCATCATTCAGGTATAAATATTGACCTGGAGACTGGAAGGGGAAGAGGGGATCCTACAAAGAATATCCAAGTATAAAGAATTGATTTGTCCCAGGAATCAGGCAACTGATGTCTAAACCTCCATCTCTCTGCCTTTACACTGTCACTTCTTTTTGCTATGAATTTTTAAATGTACATGTATGCCTGCCTTAATGACTTCCATATATCCCTGAAAACTTTATCTCCAAGGGGAGAAGCCATGAAATGAAAAAAGTTGTCTTTAAATTTTAAATGTGTTCCATCCCAACCCATTATATCCAAAATATATCAATTGAGTTCTATAAACCAGGTGTAGATCAATTTGTATCAAAATATAACCAACAGAAGGAGAATTCAGTTGATAATACATCAGTTGAACATGGAAAGCAAGCTTGTATAAGTCACAACAGATAAGGTGAAGCTTGGTAGGTACAGCCTGCACTGAGAATGTAATGCGTTGAAAGTTTGTGACACTCAGTCTAGTAAGAAGACAACAGAAAGTAGTAGGTACTGTGTTATTTTTGGGAAAATGCATTTTTCTTTCTGCATCAATTTCTTCATAAATTGTTTTTAACCTTTCATGAACTTCTGGTCTCCTTCTGAAGTTAAACTATATAGAAATAAAGTTTTAGCACAGAGAAGAAAAAAAAATCTCAAGGCAAAATAAGACTAAAAAAGAGAGCCTTTCAAAACAAATGGAAACAGGACACAAGGCAGAATAAAGAGATGCACAGATGCCATCTCCCCAGCCTTCTCACTTGGGGTACAGTAAATTATTTAGGGCTCACCCAAGCTCTGGAGCAATTCAGAAGAATCCACATGGTTTTCCTGGAGTAGAAACTCTTACATAGTAAGCTGGTGAATGTATCTTTACCTAAAACAGTAATGTCGAAATATCACTTCTTAGAGCCTACTTAGTGTCATTTTGGAGAAAAAAGTAGTTATATAAAATAAAAAGGAATTGTATGAAGATAAATGGGTAGACCTTTCCCAGAGCAGGTACCTGAAAATTTGTTACATGAGATATGTCTGTACCACCTTTGTGACTATTCAGTTGATTCAGCAAATTTTTTCCTCATGTTCTTTTCTTTGATAATTGATAAAAGTCTATATACAGTATTAAAAAACAATCTCAGCCCTGTCCAAAACTTGTCTCTCAAAACTTGTCCTATGATTTATTGAATCAGAGCTTCACCTGGAGGTCATATTCTTAGAAAGTTAGAGCCTCCCCCCCTGGTTGTAGAGGAAGAATTACATCAATCATTGTTTCTCTCTCTCTTTCTCTCTCTCTCACTCTTTCTTTAAAGATTTATTTATTTATTTGAGAGAGAGAGAGAGTTTGAGAGGGGGAGGGACAAAAGCGACTGAGGTCATATTCTTAGAAAGTTAGAATTTTTTCCCCCCAGTTGAAGAGGAGGAATTACATCAATCATTGTTTCTCGCTTGCTCGCTCTCTCTTTCTCTCTCTCTTTTTTTAAGATTTATTTATTTATTTGAGTGAGAGAGAGTTTGAGAGCGGGAAGGACAAGAAGTAACTGAGAGACAGAATCCGAAGCAGACACCGCATTGAACTCGGAGCCTGATGTGGGGCTCGATCTCACAACCCTGGGATCAGGACTTGCACTGAAATCAAGATTAAGATGTTCAACCAACTGAGCAACCCGGCCACCCTCACTGTCACTCTTTCTTAACAAAAAGTATACACTTAAAACTTGGGTGTAAACAGGCACTGACAGTGGCCTCCATGGGAGATCTTCAAGTCAGAGGAGCTAAGAGGCACAGATGGCATGAGTTCACAGACCATAGATTTGGCATTCTCTGGAGACAATGCATCATCACTAACATGATCTAACCAGAAGTCCACTTGAGTTAGGTGACATGAGGTAGACATGTGCTCAGTAGATGGAGGGGCTCATGACTAAAGACACAAACAAAATGAATTCTTACACTACTTTTCTTCTCACAAAATGGAATTCCAGATGAAAAAATGAAAGCAACAGCCATGTGAATAAACATTAGAGATAATAACAAAATTTGAAAAGCCTTCATGGATACAAGTGCTTTTATGTTTTCTCTTACTTCTATGTGGAGAATAAAAGTCAGCCATCACTATTTTATTGCCGTTGAAAAATATGGAAACTGAGAAGTTGTTGAGAGAAATGCAGTCAAACTACATCACAGTGTCCATGAAATTCGGATCTCTGGATTGTGAAATTAGGTCTTCTGCTTACAAATTTGGGCCTTCTCACACTACCATAAATTCTAGAATGTGAAAATAAAGTTAAAACCAAAAAGGCACCTTTTTCCCCAATCATCACAATGTGCAGTGATGGAAATAGAAATAAATGATTTAGCAAATGCATTGTAGTTCAAATAATCTGTATATAAGCTATAAAAACATAATAATGAGACAGATTCTTTTTAGTCATCTTGCTTTATATTGGTAATTACACTTTTATTTAACTTTATTTTAAAGAAAAATGCACTTTTTTCCCTCAAGTAGAAAAGTTATATATACCCATTAAGGAAAGCCTGAACAAATATAAAAAGTATTAAAAAGACAAAAGCCAAATTTCTTTTTTTTAATTTTGTAATTTTTTTATAAACATATAATGTATTATTAGCCCCAGGGGTACAGGTCTGTGAATTGCCAAGTTAACGCACTTCACGGCACTCACCATATCACATTCCCTCCCCAATGTCCATAACCCCACCCCCCTCTCCCTACCCCCCCCCCAGCCACCCTGTTTGTTTTGTGACATTAAGAGTCTCTTATGGTTTGTCTCCCTCCAGATCCCATCTTGTTTCATTTATTCTTTTCCTACCCCCCCAAACCCCCCACGTTGCGTCTCCACTTCCTCATATCAGGGAGATCATATGACAGTTGTCTTTCTCTGATTGACTTATTTCACTAAGCATAATACCCTCTAGTTCCAACCGTGTGGTCGCAAACAAAAGCCAAATCTCTAAAGCATTCAAAAAAGAACAAATGGAATGACATCAGATTAGGAAACACGCCTCAAAAGGCATAATTGAAAGGACTAACAGAGCTGTAGACCTTAATGTGTGAGCAGACCAGTATACAGGCATGGCCTGAGAACTTGTTAGAGATGCAAATTCTCAAATTTTAGAGATGCCCCAGACCTACTGAATGAGAAGTTCTGAGAATGGGGAACAGCAATAGGTGGGAATTTTGATTTTTTTATTTAAATATACTTGACGCATAAAGTTACATTAGTTTCAGGTGTACAACAGAGTGGTTCAACTTCTATGTTATGCTGTGCTCACCTCAAGTATAGCTACCATCTGTCACCATACAACACTGCTACAGTATCAGTGACTATATTCCCTGGGCCCTGCCTTTTATCCCAGTGATTTATTCATTCCATAACTAGGAGATTGGAACTTCCTGCTTCCCTTCACCCATTCGCCCATCCTCCCACTCTCTTCCCATATGGCAACCTCACGTGTATTCGCTGTATTTATAGGTCTGATTCTGCTTTCTGTTTGTTTATTTGTTTTTGTTTTTTATTGCACCTATGAGGGAAGTCATACAGTATTTGTCTTCCTCAGTCTGATCGGCAATAGGTGTTTTAACAAGCCCTTCAAGGTATTGATATAGCTGAGTTTGAGAAACACCAGTTTAGAGAAACCTTAAGGGGATTATGTTCATATTTTTAAATAATCGACAGTATTTTTTTAACGTGAGACCTACTTATTTATTTGTGCGTCAACGTACAGAACAGGTCCAGCGAATGGACATTTAAGGGGGTAGATTTTGACCTGACACAGATGAGAACTACCAATCGAATAGAGCTGCTGGCAGATGAGACTGACCCACTCGGGATGACTGGGTATCTCCAGGCTGAAGTGGGAGACGAGTGCCTACACTGGACTGAGGGGGGATGAACTAATTACACGGTTTTCTGGGGCTCTCAGAAAATGTCCATGGCTCTTTATAGCTCTGCATTACTAATATTCTGCTCTAAAATTGGCCTCACTTTCCAATTTCTGTGTTAATGAGGTGAGGACTAGATAATATTAACAATTATTCATTGCTGACAACTGATGATAGAGGGGAATCCAGAGTTCTACTCTTCATAGCCTTACCCCAATGCCTCACTACTTGTCCTAATTTTTTTTTTTTTTTTACACTTTAACACATGACCCTGACTTTACTTAATAAGAAGCCCTCTGACTTAAAGCCCAGTGCAGTGTGATTAAAAATTCTGATGGAAACATCCACAGCTCCATTTTCAGTTCTGGTTCTCTTAGCGAGTAGTTCTGTGCCTCAGTTTCTCCTCTGTAAAATTAAATGGTTAGAATAGATGACTCCTTAAGTGCCATTCAGCTTGAAATTCTATGTCCTACATACTGAGCTTCTCCACACCTAACACATTCAACAATTGCCCACCAGACTTTCTAAGGCATGGGATAGGGTTTTATCTATCCATTTGTTAATAAGAATGATTCGTCATCTAAATAAGAAACTCGTGATCTTTACAGTTTGAGATTCTTCCCAGGTTCTAGGTATTGGCCTAGAACTACAGAACAGTCACCTAACCAAAAGTGAGGAGTTTGGAACAATTCTTTGTATCTCCCTAAGTTTAATATGGAGTTGGGCTGTGGATGGCCAGCAGATAGTTTCCTTAACTGGAAAAAGTTTTCAAATGAGGGTTGGTGGACTAAATACCTTTTGCATCATTACAAAGAGAAAAATAGAGAAATCTCATAACTAAAGAAAGTGAAATCCACTTTACTTAATGCGGACCTCTGTCTCTGGTGTGCAGGTCCTCTGTGTCCAAAGATAATTAGCACTTTATAATGCTAATTATTATAATTATGTCTGAGAAAAAAATCATTAGGGGGTAGGTCCGTTCACTGATTTTCAATTGCCCCCTCTATTTAAAAATAAGGTCACTTTTCTATGAAATAGCTTTAGGAGCTCAAAGAAGAAAGAGGGTTAGGGAAAATTCTGTGTAGGGATAGTCCTGAGTTTTTAATATTCTTATAATTCTGTGATGTGTCTGGGTCTGAGCAGGGAGGAAAATAGTGAAGATGTTTAGTCTGGGAGACTAAAAATGGGGACCCAGAAGAGCAAATGTTTCTGCAAGACTTCATCTTCAAATCAGCATTTATTTATCACTCTGTGTACCTGGTATTGTATGCTTGCTTAAGCACAGCCGTTCCAGGTGCTGCCTCATATAATAAACTTCACCATAGTCCCACGAAGCAAGTATTAGCACTGTTCCATGTGCCCAATGTCAAGGATACAGGCAACAGAAAACTGGTTTCCAACTCAGGTTTTCTCACTCCAAAGGGGGTGTTGTAAACTCTTTCCTGCCTGTGCATCCATGTAAATATGTAAATATACCTTTCCTGTTAGAGCTCTGGAAGTACTGAACCATTGTGGGGGGCGGGGTATAGGGGTCGGGGGTTGGGGGGGAGGTAGGAATGCTGCTTAGAGACACCAGGCGTGGAGGGGTGGAGGTTGCCTGAGAGAAGTCCACCATCAGGAGGGAGAGCAAGGAAACAGGAGAGTTAAGGATACTTTCTGAGGGCCCCAAAAGTACAGGTGTGGCTCAGCAGGAAGAATTTGGGATGTGGAGTGAAAACAGCCAGGGTCTGAAGAATAGCTCCTTCTTTGCCTTTCTGGGGGACCATGAAAGACCGTGTTCACTTTGCTGGGCCTTGTTACTAATGCCTAAAGCAATAACTGCCACAGCTGCTACCCTTACTACTTATCCTACTACCACCATTATCACCACTATGACCCTTCTGGAAACTTCCTGGGTACCAGGCACAGTGCTAAGCACATCATATGCATTGTCTTATAAAACACTCCCAAAGCATTCTTATTAATCCAATTTCACATACAAGAAAAGTGAGGTGTAAAGAAGCTAAGTTATTAGTATCTGGACATGCTTTATAGTATGTGAAACACCATCCACAGTAGGTATCATTACTAAGAAACTATTAGCTGAGGAGGAAGAAGTGGCCTTTCATCTTTCGAAGATGAGCAGTTGTCTTTCTGTTTAATGGTTTTTTAAAAATCCCCTTGTGACAAGCTCCAGAGGACAAATAATTTATTTCTTGTGGTGTATGGCTTTCTAAATGAATTAATTGATAGGCATCCCATTGTCAGTCTGAGGGATATGGAAATAAAACAGACATAAGATGCTCTCTACCAAACTAATTTGTGCTTTAAACACATAAATAATATTTTTTTTTAAAAGTAATTGTGTGTTTACCTTCTCCTCTGCTTCAGAACCTGTGTCTTTGTGATGTCTCTGCACCCTCAGTTGAGAAGTTCAGTTTTGCTATTTAAGTATTAGCAAGTGGAATTAAACAGTAAATATTGCTGGTCGGGGGTAGAGGCAGTGGGATCCAAAAATAACTCAGTTCATTCTCCCCCATTCATGGAAAAGGGGATAGGAAGAATCATTACAATAATCATAGTCATGGTACAGTAGCGAGAGCCACTCTTTCCTTTTGCCGGGGGTGGGGGTTGGACATGAGACCAAAATTATTTTTACAGTAATACTAAAGTACTATTTGCCTTTTCACTGTGCTGAGACTTGTATTGATTGTGCCAAAGCAATGGTGCTGTAGCACAAATTAAGACCATGAAAACAAACTACACTGATAATAATGGTATTCTTCACCAATATTCATGTGCAGGGGGAAAAAAGTCAGTTTCATTTAAGAAAGTCCTTGGTGAAGTAGTAAAAATATTAATTTCATTAAATCTCAACCCTTGAGTACAAGTCTTTTTAATATTCTGTGTGATGAAATGGGAAGAACATTTAAAGCCCTTCTGCTGCATACAAAAGTACGACAATAGTCTCAAGGAAAAGCACTTGTGTGTTTTCAAAGACCACCATTTTTACCTAAAAGAATGAGGGATGAAGTATGGGTTCCCCAAGTTGGATATCTGGCAGATATTTTCTTAAATATAAATGAGGGGAGCTTGTGGCCTCAAGGAACTAAACTGACAATATTTATAGCCAATAATAAAATTAAAGCTTTCATGCAACAGTGTCTTGAGAGCTCCCCAATACTTAAAGAATTTTCTGATGAAATTGACAATGATCCCAAAAAATGTGGGTTTTGATATTTTATAGTGAAATACATCAAAGATTGAAAAATACACATAATCCTGAAAAACAGTATTTTTCAATGCATGACCAACACATGATTTTATGTAATCATGGAGGAGTAAAAGAGCCACTGAAGTGCAGGATAGACCATTGGATTTTAACTCAACAGAGGATGAAACATTGACTTCTGATTCCATATTGCAACTAACCTTTAAGAAACTAACACTTGTTGAATTTTAGGTAGCATCAAAGAAAAATATCTACAGTTGTATAAGAAAGGCTGTTCAAATGCTTTCCCCTATTTCAGTTACATTTCTGTGTGAGTCAGAACTTTTTCATATATATTTCAGCCAAAGGTGGATTGAATGTAGAAGCAAATATGAGAATCCAAGAGCTTTCTATTAAGCCAGATATTAAAGAGATATTTTAGTTTGGAAAATACAATTATTTTTCATTAAAATGTTAACTTTTATTAATTTATAACAAGTTTATTTACTTTTAAAATCAATTAATATATAAACTTTTATAATCTCAGTTTTAATTTCTTATATGGTAAATATTAACTTATACATAATACCCACATAAATCTTCAGGGATCTCAGTAATTTTTGAGAGTAAAAGCATCTGAGAACAAAAGTTTGAGAACTGCTGGTCTAAGGAAGTAAACAATCATATGAATTGACCTTGAATGTGTAAATTGGTACAACCTTTCTGCAGGGCAATTTATCAAAACTATTAAAATTTGGGTAACTTTGACCAGCAATTTTCACCTCTAGTAGTTAATCCTTAACAAAGAGTTGTGGATTGGAACAGACATTTATTTATTAGAATTTTCATCATGGTACTTTATATAAGACCAAAAAAACTCCTGTAAATATGCAGGGGATTGTTTAAATAAATTTTAGTATCCCCTTAAGATAGAATACCATGAAACCATTAACAATATATTAAGATACATAAAGAATAATGGATAGTGTTGAAAATGTTAATAATATTAAATTTAGAAATGATTCAAAATAGTACCTATCAAATAAATTTATTTTCTAAAACTAAAATGAAAACCTTCTTTTCCCCCATATATTTACCTGCTACATTTCTATTTCTTTCCATATATCTAGAAATGTTAGAAATGAATTTGGGGGGCTGATGAACAATCATTTATTATTAGTGTTTTTAAGAATCTTTTGTATTTTCCTAATTTTCTACAGAGAATGCATTAATTTCATCAGAAAAAAATGTTTATAAGATGTGGTAGATGAATCATGACTTTAAGGATTTTATTTTTTTATTTCTAGTCTTTTATTCCTGAGCTTTGATAGAAGAGACTAGAGAGAATATGTGAACCTAAGGAGAGAGGAAGAAGAGCAGAGGATTACTGGGGCACTGGGGAAATCATATGATAGAGGAGAGGCTAAGAGAATCAGCTTTTATTAATGACTGGTGCTAGCTCATTTTATTAGGTACAGGTTAAAAATATGAAATTGTCATTTTTATAAGTCAAAGTGGTTGAACATCAGGAATTCAAGTTGAATAACTCATTCAATATAACAGACATTATTATGCCCACTACACAGTTGAAGAAATGAAGATCAAAATTTAAGTAACTTGCTTACAGTAACACAAGCCCATGCATTTTCAAAAACAGGTTTTCCTTTCTTCAAAGTTTTCTCTTAGACCAGCCTGAGGGGGAGATCTTCTATATAGGCATATGGGACATCTTCACAAACCAAAAGGTTACACGTAATTTCTTCCTAGAAAATCTTTGTCTGTAGACCTAAAATGGTGGATGACCCCCCAGATGCACAAGATAATTAAAAACTGTGTGATGTGGCACCTGGGTGACTCAGTTGAGTGCTCACCTCTTGATTTCCACTGAGGTCATAGTCTTGAGGTCATGGTCTGAGGGTCATAGGATCTGAGCCATGCATCAGACTGCTCTGGCATGGAGTCTGCTTCTCCCTCCCACTGCCTCCCACCCCCATCCCTCTGTGCTCTCTCCCTCTAAATGAAAAAAATCTTAAAACAACAACAATAACAAAAACTGTTTGACATACTCTTAGTCAACAGTTTAGCTATTAATAAAGTTGATAAAAACTAAACATTTAGTTATAACAAATATATTATAAATAAAGATGAGATAAGTTTTCAAGAATTTATCACCTGCTTTTTTCCAAAAATGACTTTGAGACACTTCTTGGTTGGGAAAAGTAGTATGATAATGTGAAGTTCAAAGTCCATTCCCCCAGCCCCTGCTCAAAGAAAAGCAGCTAAAAATAAAACAGCAAGATATAAAAATGTCAACCATAGTTAGGTAATAGAACCAAACAGGAGCCCCATCTAAGCTAAAGAGAAAAAAAAAATTGAAAGAAAAAAGAGCTGGAAGGAAATACTAAGAGAAAAAAACACTGCTTAAGTAATAAGCTCAGAATAGGTTCAACTCGTTTAGAAAATACTAAGAGACAAAATCAAGAATAAGCAAATCCTATTTTAATATGAAGAGGTATAATTCAGAAAAGAAAGTTGATAATTCAGAAGCACACTGCAAATGCTAAGTTGAAGAAGACCCAGAGTAGAGGTGATCTTGGGAAGGGAAAAGCCTAATGAAGTTGGATGAAGCTTCCCCAGAGCCACTTGGGTAACTATATTTGGACATAACTTATCCTAGGCATAACCAAGAGAAGCAAGAGCTGAAAATAAACCAGTATAGATATAGATGGGTGAAAGTGGATGAAGGGAAGGAATATTTGATTCATGCAAACACCCAAATTGTGGAACCAGCTTTGTTCTATCAATGTGAAATATCAATAGAGACATTCTTTGTTTGGAATATGGTAGATCTGATACAATCAAAAAGGAATTCTTAAGGGAGGAACTCTCTCCAGGAATTCCAATGTGTGATGTGGGTTCACCATACAGTCCAATGGAAATGTTTCTCTGCTTGAAAAACAGCATCTCATGGAATAAGCATTCTGTGGAATGCATTTAGTCAAAATCGGATCTGGCCTCCAAACATCATTTTATGAAAAGTAAATTCAAATTCCAAGAGGTGAAGTGACTTTCCCCAAAACTGTTGATAATTACAAATTAAACTCCACTCGGGTCTCCTGTGCGTGTCAGCTCATTGTTTGTTGACATGTTTTCATTAAGTGATATATGGGCAAGCCTGCCTTAAACCAGTGCTTTCTTATTTTCATTCCATTTGCTAAATCAGCTATAATATGAATGAGTAGAAAAGTTACTAGTTGTGAGCACTGGTGTAGGGTAGCTTGTATAATTCTATCTGGGGAAGGAAGAAGTTGTGAACGCTTTAGGGTATGCCCTTAAGATGATCATGAGTAAAGAAAGAAAAGTTGTAGGGGAGTTACTGATTTATTAGAGGGCATAAGAGGGGACTTTGGAAATGCAGACCCTAAGTGGAATTCCAAATCAATAAAGTGTCCTTCAGGACTCTGCTCAGATGGTACCTCCTACAAAGTATAGGATATAACACTGTTGATGTGTGGAATGTCCTTATCCTTTGGGCATCGGACTATGCTTGATTTTGAACCTTCAGTTTCACAGCTGTGGAATCTAGTACCTTCCCCAAGATTTCTGCCAATTTCTAAAATCACTTCCTTGTAGAAATTACTCCATTTTAGCTAGTATACTGACTTTATCCCTTTCACTTTTTTCCTTAAGAAACTCAGTCAGACTCATGATTTCAAGGTTCGTAAATTTAATGAACATCTACAAGATTTTGGGAAGAAATCACATTAATACAACACAGCCTTCAACTATTTCCCAGATCCCCTCCTCAAATTCTCTCCTCTCTTCCTAAAGCCCAGCCTCCAATCATTAAAGTGACCAAATAGTTAATTATTGCCCAAATTAGAACACTTTGAAATTAAAGGAGGACACTACTAATAGTACACTGGATTGATAAGTGTAAACTTGGACTACGTAGGAGAAAATAAGAGATAGGTTTTCCCACCAATATTTGACCCTTACCCACTGTGACCTATAGGAAATGTAGTTCTGTCTCCTCATCTTCGAGGGCTTCCCTGATTGGTCTGCTAAACATACCCAGGACCCTAGGACCCTAGGGCATTCCAAAGAATAAACTTTTCTCTAACTCATTATACTTGTTTGATTCCTTGAGTTATTATTAATGGATTTTCTCTCCGCTAACTTTGTTTATGCTTCCCACAACACTTGTATTCTTTTAAAGCAAAACAAAACACAATTAACCTCAATATAATCCTTTATGTACACATCTATCTTTTCCACTAAATAGTAAGCTCCTTTGGGGCAAAGACCATATCAACTTCATTATAGCAAAATATTCTAATTGCCTCCAGATATCTGTTTTCTCCTTTTTCTATCATAATAGAACCTTGAGTTGTAGCTACGCACATGGCCACCCAGAATTAAAACTGTATTTCTCAGCCAGCCACTTCTGTAGCTAGGAATAACCATGTGATAAAAATGCATACACTGGAATAAGAGTTGTTAGTTATGCATGCACTTCTTGGCATTCCCCCCTCTTTTGCCAATTCGTATTCCTGCTAGGTGGCATATGAATTTGATGGTATAGCAAAGAATATTATCACCAATTGTGTATGTGGTCCTCTACATTTACCATCTTCCTGTGTCAGTAATTTGAAATCATGGAACTATCTCTTACTATGTGATTGAAGCATGAGTTGTGTCACTTCCAGAAAGAGTCTATTAAGACCCAATGTGTCTTTTCCACTTCTCTTCTTCCATATTGACCTTGGAAACCACTAGTGCCAGACATATAGCAATGAGAGGGGCCACTGGACCCATATAATGCAACTCAGATTTGGAGCAAATTTCTTACTGCAGCATAGCCAGGTGGTACTTGACTAGATGATGAACCACCTTGAAGCTATGAAGTCAAGTTCAACACCTCAGGGGTAGGACAGCCATCATATAGGAGGATCTGGGTCCCTGAAATTATGGAGATAAACTACCACCTTGGGATTATTTATTCCTAAGATTTATGTGAGAAATAAATACCTATCTGTTTAAGCCATCACTACTTTGGGTCAATTTTGTAGCAGTCTAGTCCATTCTCAATAACATTTTTGTACTTTTCATAGTGTCTTGTATGGTATCTCACTTAGGAGATACTCAACTGAACATTTGGTGAATTGACATGGGGTGGATGAGGAGACAGTGTGAGAAGATAAAGGGTATTCAGGCAAAAGCATATTAAGGGGCAGTCCACTGACAAGGAAAAGCTATTTAAGAAGATTTTGTGGCATTGCCAAGCCTACCAATTCAGAAATAAAGTCCTAAACTGGAAGAGTCCCTCTATAATCCCATGGGTCTAATCACATCTACAAGATGGAGTCTTCGTTTTTTTCTTTTTTGTTTTTTTGGCTTGTACTACATTTTTAAAAAAAAAAAAAAAGTGAATTAGTTGCAAATATTCAGAGTTTACCTGGAAATCTATGTTTCTGGCTTCTTTTGAAAAATAAAAAGATCTGGAAAATTAAGGCATATATGAAAACATGGCTGCCCCTTTTAGTCAGGACATGAGTAACCAGTTCATGATGACTATGAAATTGTCTCTCTGACATTGAGGCCATTTGTCAATTGCCATCAATATCACAGTGCTTGCTTTCTTGCTTTTTAAAAACTTGTCCTGCTTCCATAAGCAATCTTACAAATAACTGAGATTGAGAGCCCTATCAAAGATACTGGAACCCCTGACTTAAGCATTTGCTTTAGGGGCAAGATCCTAGGGCACAAGGGTTGAATAGCATGAACAAAAAAAAGTGGGAGATAACAAGAGACAGCAGTATCACCAACAGAGGGATCTCAGGCAACAAGAACTGTGATGGCAGAAGGCATTTATATGAGCAGGTGTGATGAGAGGACAATGATCCCAGTAGGCATATGACCATCGTATTCTCTGCCTGTTCTCTTAGCCCCACCAAAAGATGAAGTGGCCCCCAGGCTCCAGGTCTAATGTAAGAACCATATGCTGTTGTGCTCTTTTGAGCCCTGCTCCTAGATCTTGATAGAATTCTTGACAACCTGAATGGTGATTGGTGCTTCTCCAAAGACTTGAAAGATTGAGAGGAAAATAGATAGTCTATTCGTCTCCCCCCACTTATCTTGGTTTCAATAAGAAATGTGAAGATGGAAGGTGAAATACAAGCAGAGACAAAATGAGGTTGTAAATCAAACACTTTCTTACTTTCCTTGCTCAGAAAAGCTTGTTGAGTGCTTAAGAGAGCAAGGGAAAGAGCAAGATGTGGAGAGGGAGGGAGGAAGGGAGACTCACATTGAGACAAAGGGAAAAGTTGTACTGTTGTATTTCAGTTAATCTCTTGATGTCGGGGGGTGTAGAGCCCCAGATGTTAGAGCTAATGCATTAGTCCATCACATTGGGAAAACTCTAGTCCCAGCAACAAGGAATTAATAAATCTAGTAATTGTGTCATGTTGGGAACACAGACTAGGAAAAAAAAATTGCGTAAATTGTTTGATAAATGTGCATGCCCAGATAGCATGTGCTTCTGAGGCCTTCCACAGAGACTGACCCAAAGGTTTCCCAGGAATTTCTTCTCCTCCACTCTGCCCTCTAGGAGGAGCTGGTATGAAACAGAATGGTCATTTATTGAGTGTGGCATTGGCATCCAATTAATAGCATACAAAATCGATTCTTTATGCTTTGTTTCTTATCAAACCCATCCCCAGAACATGAGTTCTCTAAGGCAATTAGAAATAATCACAGGCTTGCCAAAATGCTCTTTTCTATTTTCTAAACATTAAAATCAAAACGTGGCTCAGTTTTAGCTCTTAAGAGGCTCAGGGTTTTTTTTTTTTTTTTTCATATTTTTTCATAGTAAAATGAACAACTAAGCAGTTGTCTGCAGCATCAGGACACCATATATGTATCCAGAATGACATATGTGATATGCTTTGTAAAAATTTCTTAATTTCTCTTTTGATTTTTCTGCAGCCTGGAGAAAGGTATAAAATTAAAAATCATTATGTCACATTATCGTCACTGATTCTTAAACCTCTTCAGTGTTCTAAACTCTACACAGAGGTAGGGATATAGGGGGAAGTAAAAGAAATCCAAGATGAGGACACAGTAACTTGAAGGTACCGCACATCACAATCAACACAAGTGATTATTGACTGTAACTGCTTGAATGGACTCTCTGGCAGGACTCTCATGCCAATCAGAAAACCACCCTGTTTACATTGCTATAAATATGCCTTCTGTCATCAACAAGTTTTGGAAGCAAAATCCATACCCACAGTCTTCTTAACATTAGCTTGACTTCAGCTCTTTTTCTCTAGATTACGGACCCAAGAGGGCAAAAGATCTTTACCTTTTGTGTCAACCAAGATAGTTTCATAATAGCTCCTGTGCACTGTGTCGAGGCCATGTCCAGCTGCAGTGCTATGACTGATTAGCCGTGCCTGACATGGGTAAGGTGAACAAGTATTGTGACATATTCTCTTGGTGTTTGCCAGCCCCATCCTAAACTCCTCGCTTTTCACTTTCTAAAAGACCTAGAGCTGAGTCCTTCCTAGCTCCTTCCCAAGATTTCCTTTGGTACTTAACATCTGATTGTGAATCTCTCTTTCTCCTGCAAGTAAGACAGAGCTCAGAATCTCATCAGCAGGACTGCTTCCTCTGGGTCAGACACTTCGTGCTCCATAATCACTGTGCCTTCTTTAAACTACAAAAATCAGTTTCTAGAGTAACATGAAATGTGATAATGTATCTTTAAAATTAGTCTGAAAATAAATGAATGAAATCATCTAAGAGTCTGGAAAATAATTTTAACTCTAATGTTTAAGCCTGACTAGAGCTGGAAAAAAAAAAATGGCAGAAAAGTAGAAAAGGCAAGAAAGTGAGAGAGGAGTTGGCTGAACTTTACATGTTAAGTGACAAGGAAGCCAATAAGGAATTTGACTCTAAGAGTGAGGAGAAAATTTCCAATCTGAAAGATATATTATATTAGTCAGGATTTCTCCAAAGAAACCGTGTGTGTGTGTGTGTCTGTGTGTGTCTGTGTCTGTGTCTGTGTGTCTGTGTGTGTATATACACATACAGAGAGGAAGAGAGCATGAATATAAGGAATTGGCTCATGCACATATAGAGGCTGAGAAGTCCCGAAATCTGCCATCTGCCAGCTGAAGGCCCATAAAAACTATTGGTGTCATTCCAGTCTGAGCCTGACGTTCTAAGAACCAGAAGAACTGATGGTATAAGTCCTAGTCCAAAGGTAGGAAGAGACCAATGTTTCAGCTCAAGCATTCAGATGGAGAAGGCAAATTATCCCTCCCTCTGCCTTTTTGTCCTAGTCAGACCCTAAACAGGTTAAATGATACTCACCACATTGGGAAGGATATCTTCTGTATTCAGTCTGACCCAAAGGTTGATCTCATTTGGAGACATCCTTAAAATACCCAGAAATAATGTTCGGCCACATATTTGGCACTTCACAACCTAGTCAAGTTGACACATAAAATTAACCATCACTCATATTAAAGGAATAAATTATGTGCTGGGGAGGGGAGGCTAGATATGAGACATTAAGGAAATGGAGCTGATCAACATTGTGGAAGAATATATACAATTTTTTATGGTTTTAAAACATGTCTGCAGAGACATCGGGGTGGCTTAGCTCAGTAAGCATCTGCCTTCAGCTGAGGTCACGATCCTGGGGTCCTGGGATTGAGTCCTGCATCAGGATCCTTGCTCCTCAGTGGGGAGCCTGCTTCTTCCTCTACCTGCTGATCCCCCTACTTGTGCGCTCTCCCTCTCTCTCTGACAAATAAATAATAAATAAATAAAAATCTTTTTAAAAAAATAAAATAGAACATGTCTGCAAATTACCTGACACTTCCATCAAAAGTCGAAGTCTAATCATTCACCATTGAACAATGGCTGGCCTCAGTCATGTCATTTAGACTTACTGTCAGAGGCTAGCTCATGAAAGGGAATCTGGCTCATTCTCTCTCTCTCTCTCTGAACATGTATGTTTGGAACCCTGAGCCACAAGGTAAAATATGCTGGAGATATGTCGAAAGACTACATAAGGACAGAGGAAGAATCTGAAGGAACCCCATCTGTTCAGCCCGCTCTTGACTGTGCCACCAGGCAATATCAACCTTCAGACATGTGAGTGAACAAGCCTTCAGGTGTCCCAGTCCCCACTGTCTGACTCAACCTTGCAGAGGCTCCAAGCAAGAATTGCCAACTGACTTCAGTCAACTCCACAACCATCAGAGATAATAATGACCATTATAATAAATACCGTCATTGTTTAAAGCCCCTAAGTTTTAGGATGCTTTGTTACATAGTTAATAGATAACCAGAATTGAACCTTTACATCCATTTTTTTTTTTCTGAGTCTCTCTCCCTTCATGGGTAGGAGTAGGTCACCTCTAAATGTCTTTACAATTCTAAAATGTAGTGGAGAATCTAAGCTGATATCAAAGGTGATGTGAATAGATAGTATTTGAGGTAAATTTGAGGATTAAGTTAACTCCATATTATGCTTCTTTTCTTTCCTCTCTTTCAAAGGACAGACTTCTCAGGGTACCAGGGTGGCTAGTCAGTTAAGCGTCTGACTCTTGATTTCAGCTCAGGTCAGGGCAGTGGGATCAAGCCCAGTTGGGCTCCTCACTCAGTGGGGATTCTGTCTGGAATTCTTCTCTCCTTCTGTCCCCCTCTTCTTGCTCACTCTCAAAAAATAAATAATTTTTTTTTTTTTTTTAAGTACAGATTTCTCTGTCTGGCATTGCCTGAGGAGGAATGTCAAAGGACTGAAACCAGGGATGTCTTGGTTCTTTGTCTCCCAAATTCAAGCCTTTAGGTAATCACGTGCATTTTGAAATATGGAAGAAAGGAAGTAAAGTAGCAAGCAGGAAGAAGCAGAGTAGTTTGGAAAATAATACACACACACACACACACACACACACACACATGCAGGAGAGAGACAAACCACCCCCCTCACAACTAGAAGGAGATTCCTCTGGACTGAGGTTGGGGTGGAGAGAAAGGAAAGAAAGATCTGAAGTTCATGCAAGCAGGGAGAGCTGTGTGCATCTCCTTGGCAGCAGCTTGGAGAAGCAGTAAATCTACAGAGAAGAACGATATGTCTGGCCAGTAGGATTCTGCGAGGACTTGAAATAGAGCCCCCTGTCCCAAACATGGCATGAAGCCCCAGAGAATTACCAAGCAGGAAGAACCTGAAAATCAAAATAAGTTGACATATAAAAAATGAAGAGATGTGATTTTTCTTGTCTTCCTGAGTCTGTGAAGGGTGATTCATATCCTACACTGGGAGTTAGGAGTGATCAGAGATATTTCAAGAACTGATGAGTTGAGCTTCCAGAATTTGGAGAAGTTTTTTGCCTGATTTGGGAGAAGAGAGAGAATATTTTTCCTATAAGAGAGGATAATGAGGAAAATTCACAGGGAATTGGGGGAAAGAAAGCAGAGTGTGTTTTTGAAGATGTCCCCTTGCCAAACCACATAGGTTGAGGGGAAGAGGAAAAGGAAAGGGGGGGTGCATATGTGTAAGTGCGTATCTGTATGTGTGATTACGGGACATGAAAGCACAAATCACGATAGTCCCCATTTTACAAAGGATCACACATTGTGGGTGACGGAGACCTTTTCTTTCTTACATGGATAAAACAACTTGGCTGCAGAAAAGAAGATGGAGGCAGCACTGCTGAGGGGCGGGAGGCACTAGGAACAGTGACCCATGAGGCATCACTACAAGCAGCTTCTAGAGCTGTGGACCATGATAAGAGGGCAGAGCAGGGCAGAAGATTCAGGAAAGACTATTCCATTGTTCATATGAAATTTTCCTGAAGATCTCCAGAAACATTTAGGGTCTGGAGCTTTTAAGGTACTCACATTGAGACAAGATACAAAGGATATTTCACAATTGCCATAAAAATGACATGATATTACCTTTAGTGTGATAAAGTCTTGGAAAACTCAGGTTCCAAAATCATTTTTTTAAATCTAGAATGCATTCTAAAATGATTCTATGATCTAATTGGCAATAACTAAGCCTCTGATAGACCACTGTGCAAATCTAATTCTATGATTCTGGGTAATTGTGAAATTAAGTTTAGTCAGAAAGCTTCATTTCCCTCTATTTCTTAAGCCATGATCTAAATAAACACTGCCTTTTAGAATTAATCTCTCTTTCTCACATACGCTTATAGAAGTGTGATTGTTTCTCTATAGCAGCAATTATCACAATCTGATTTGGGTTAGTCTGTTATGTTTGTGGCAGACTCCTCACAAGATTGTGAGCTGTGGAAAGGCAGTGACCTTATGGTTTTCATTATGTGCCTCCTACAGTTACCCTTATAAAGCACCGGGTTCAATATTCAGTCATTCATTCATTGAAAACAAGTTTATAGAATATGTTTTGTGCCCAGCACTGTGCTCAATAAATGGTTCAGGGAATTGAAAATGAAAAGCTTCTCATTTGTGGTAACTAAGCCATTAGAAAAGCCAAGATGTTTCTCCAAAAATATTTTTTAAAGGAAAAGCAGTCATAAAAAAAATTTCTCTGGGAGTACCTGGGTGGCTTAGTTAGTTAAATGTCCAAATCAATTTCAGGTCAGGTCATGCCTTCAAGGTTGTGAGGCTCCACACTAGGCATGGAACCTGCCAAAGATTCTTTCTCTCCCTCTCTCTTTGTCCCTCCCCAACCCCTATTGGCTTGTGCTGGCTTGTGCTGGCTCTCCCTCTTTCTAAAATATATAAATAAATAAACAAAATTAAAAATAAATCTGTCTGATCACTTTTAAATATATTATTTAGGACATTTTCCTGTATGTTCCTAAGCGAGATGAACTTACAATGTTCAGTTTTTGTGTGACTTTGGTATTTATATGAGTTATAATAAATCTGTATACTCTTTTGACACCATTGAATTTTTATGATTGTCAATAATTTTATATCATCAAAATCTGTTCTTTTAAGCTTAGTATAATTAATCAATAAAAATGTCTGGGTCTAACAGGTAAAGAGCTTGGAACCCATCACTCTGGTCCTCACAACAAAAAAAGCTGAACAAACTGAAAATCAACAACTGTTCTTAGATCCATCAGAGTATTGAGACCACAAGGCAAACCATTACCCCCAAAACTGAAGAGACAGAGAGATGGAGAGACAGAATCACAGCTTATTGGGAACAGAAACCACTAGAGCCAGGAACTAGCTTAAGAGATTAAAAAAAAAAAACTCCAGGAAGCCTAGCTTTAAGGGTCTCTCCACACTTTTGCGGATTGTCCACTCACAAGCTCCACCAGCCTCTTACAGTGAAGATCAGAGACAAAACCTCGGGTGCTCTAACAGAGGAAAGGAGGAAAGCAACCACTCTGAAATATGCCCAGATCATTCTATTCTCTTTAATAAGGAGACCTCCTTTCAAGAGAGACAATTTTGCCAGACCCTAACTGATACGGGGCAAGGGAAATATCCAGAGCCAGTTTCCTCTAGTTTCTGAGATCGCAGGGGGAAATCACAATTCCAGTACCATCAAGCCTTCTTGTCTCACCTAAGAGGAAGAAAAAGTCGGCAAGTAATTGTAAAGATCATGAGTCAGGCACAGGACCATTAAAAGACTGAGATCTAATCAGAGTGGGATCATAGAACACTTCCCCTTCCCACCTTACTACCACATCAACAGGACTCCTTTATAAGAAGAGGGAAGTACAGCAGAAAGAACTGCGATACTTGGATTCTGTTTAAAAAATGAGTCCTTAGAGAAGCCCAAAGTCGACCTAGGACACAAACACAGGGACACTAGAGGAAATTTTAACCTCTGACACCTGCAGTAAACAATAAATGCAGCTTAAAAAACAACAACAACAACAAAAAAAAAACAGTAAACACAGCTTAACTCCTTGCCAGAAAAATGTAACACCTAACACTAAAGTTCTGTTTTCCTCAGCTTTTTAACCAATACATCTTGTACAGCTTTCAATAAAGAGTCGCAAGATAAAGGTGAAACAACACAAAACAAAAACACAGTCTCAAGACACAAAATAAGCATCAGAACATGACTGAGAAATGACAGATTCTGAAATCATCAGGCCAGGTACTTAAAATACTGTAATTAGTATACTAAGGACACTAAAGGAAGATTTAACAACATAGGAGAACAAATGGATAATGTAAGCAGAAAGGTGGAAATGCTAAGAGTAAAACCTAAATGCTAGAAATAAAAAGTGGTAACAGAAGTGAAGAATGCCTTTGATGGCTCATCAGTTGACTGAAAACAGCAGAAGAAAGAATCAGTGATCAGTGATATAAGATTTAAAGATGTGCCAATAGAAACTTCCCAAACTGAAAAGCAAAGAGAAAATAGTGTATTGAAAAAGGAGCAGGGGGTGCCTGGGTGGCTCAGTGGGACCTCTGTCTTCAGCTTGGGTCATGGTCCCAGGGTCCTGGGATCGAGCCCCGAGTCGGGCTCTCTGTGCGGCAGGGAGCCTGCTTCCTCCTCCTCTCTCTCTCTCTCTGCCTGTCTCTCTGCCTGCTTGTGATCTCTGTCAAATGAATAAATAAAATCTTAAAAAAAAAAAAAAGGAGCAGATATCCAAGAATTGTGGGACAATTGTAAAGGCTGTAAGACACCTTTAATAGGAATATCAGAAGGGAAAGAAAGAAAAGAACAGAAGAAATATCTAAAGTATGGTGACTGAGGATTTTCTAAAATCAGCAACAAACACCCAACTTCTGATCAAGGATCAGAGGATACCAAGCAGAAGAAATAGTGATTAAGAATTTTAAAAAAAATGCCTGGCATATTTTATTCAAACTGCAGAAAACAAAAACAAACGGGAAAAATTTTGAAAGCTAAAAATTTACTTAAAGAAAAAAATGTGTAAGACTTATACCAGACTTCTCCAAAGAAACCATTCAAGCAGGAAGATAGTAAATGAAATATTTAAAGTATTGGGGGTGGGGGGGAGAAAAACCTATCAGTCTAGATTCCTTATTCAGTGAAATTATTCTTCAAAAAATGAAGTAAAAATACATTCTCAAACAAACAAAAATTGAGGGAATTTGTTGCCAGTAGACTTGTCTTGAAAAAAGGTCAGAAAAGGTCCTCAGAAATGGAAAATGATAGATTAGAAAATTCAGTCTACATGAAGAAAAGAAGGCCAATAGAACAGGAATAAATGAAGGTAAAAGAAAATATTCTTCTTATTCATAACTGATCTAAAAGATAACTGTTCTAATAATGGTAGTGGTAGTGCACTCGATAATTGTACCTTCTAGATAAGTGAAATGAGTAACAGCAATGTTCTAAGGGATGAGAGAGAGGATTGGAAATCCTTAATTAGAAAGTACCTGCAGTCCTTGTGCAGTGGTCTAGTATTATTCAAAAGTGGGTTTAGTTAGTAAATGTATATTGCAGATTCTAGGGCAACCACTAAAAAAAATTTAAAACTTGTGATTGGTATGCTCAGGAAGAAGGAGAGAAAATTCAATCATATAAAAAGCTGAATTAGGGGCATCAGTCGGAGGAGCAGGTGACTCTTGATTTTGGGGAGATGAGTTCAAGTCCCTTGTTGCATGCAGAGATTACAAAAAAAAAAAAAAAAAAAAAATAAAAACAAATAAGAAAAAATAAGAAAAAAAAAAAATAAAAAAATAAAAAAGAAAGAGTGAAAAAAAAAAAAAAAAAAAAAGGGCAGTTAATTCATCCAACTGTATGAATAATCACTTTAATGAGGAATGGTCTAAATTTACCAATTAAAAGACAGACACTGTCAGTATGGATTAAAAACAAACAAATAAAAACCAGACTCAGCTCAGAAAGAAGTTACTTTTAACTATAAAGTAATAGATTAAAAGTAAAGGGATAAAGGCAGCTTCAGGCAGCTGGGCCAGTCTGGGTCAACAAGATGCCCCAGCTGGGTGACATAAGTGGCCTCTCTTCTGGTGCACTGTGCTTTGAGGCCTGCTGTGCATCCTACTGCCCCTGGAAGAGACTGCCTGTGCGTCCCAGCTCAAGAGGGCCCTCCTGGACCTGGAGCAGACTCTGGTGAGCAGATGGGTTGCAGAAGTAGCTCACTGCAGCAGAGATATAATCTGGTGCTTTGAGTGGAGGGGCTACAATCTAGGGGCTGAAGATGCTGACAGGGCCAGAAAGCATCCTGAACTGGGCTCTACCATTACTTCCCGAGGAAGACCTTCTACCCAGACCTCATTGGGTACTAGCACCGTGGTGGCCACGGTCTGGAAGGACCCCAGTAAGTTCTGCAGCAACTTGGCTGAGGCAGCTTCTGACACCTTCATGGGAGACTTCAACATTCACATCAGTGCACAACCTGAAGGGTTGGCACACAAAGACTGGTGGGGAAATGAGGCTCCCAGAAACAGCCTGGACTGTTGAAAGACCATGAAGCTGTGGGAATATCATTCACGTGCATCCTGGAGGGGACCCAGAAGGAAATCCAGCAATGATTCCAGAGCAGTGAGCTGGTGGACTGGGCAAAAGAAGGCCACCACATAAACTTCTACCCAGCTTGAGCTTTCAGGCTGCCCTCTGCCACCCCAGCATTCACCTAGGACCAACTAGCTCTGCTGACAAGAACTTGAGCCCAAACCCATGCTCTGCCCATCTGTCCCAAAACACCTCTTCGTCTACCTTCTGCCCAACCCAGCCCAGGGGGGTTTGATCCACCAACATTATGTCTTTCAGTATCCTAAGCTAGCAAGAAACTGGACCAAATCCTTTCTGTACCAAAGTGCCAGACAACACTTGAGGTGTCTCCAAAGTGGTTGTTTGACCCCCTCTCCCCCAACAGTTTAGACATTATAACTCATGGGGCTGTGAAGAAAATAATAAAAAATGAAAAAATATATGCCATGTTAATATTAATCAAGAACACTGAGATTCCTACATTAATGGCAGATGAAGCAGACTTCAGAAGCAGGGATAAAGAGAGCCATGCATATAATAAAGGGTCAATTCTCCAAGACTTAACAGTCCTTAATGTGTATGCACCTAACAGTAGAGCATCAAAATATATGAGGCCAAAACTGACAGAATTTTAAAGAGAAATAGACAAACCCCTTATTATGGTTGGAGACTTCAAAACTTCTGTATCAGTAATTGACAGATTCAGCAAACAAAGGAAAATTCAATATTGTTAAAGTATTGGTTCTTCCCAGTATAATCTAAAGATTCAGTGTAATGTCAAACAAAATCCCAGAAGTTATTTTGTGAATGTTAACAAAATGATTCTACAGTTTATATTAAAAGGTAGAAGACACAAAATAACCACCATAATATTGAAGAACAAAGTTAGCAGACTCATCCTACCTGACTTCAAGACTCTATAAAACCACAGTAATTACGACAGTATAGTATTGGCAAATTAATGGACAAATAGATCAACAGAACAAATAGAAAGCCCAGAAACAGACCCACACAAATATGGCCAATGATCTTTGACAAGGAATAAGAGAAATTCAAGTAGAAAAGGATAATCTCTTTAGCAAATGACAATGAAACAACTGGATAACCTCATGGGAAAAAAAGTGATACAGACCTTATACCTTTACAAAAGATGAACTCAAAATTAATCATAGACCCAAATGTAAAATTAAAAAATTCTAAAACTTCTATAAGATAACATAGGAGAAAATCTACATGGGTTTGAAGATAAATTTTTATATACAACCCAAAGCAAAATCCATGAAAAAAAAATTGTCAAATTTCATTTAAGAGAAAATTTTTTGCTCTGTGAAAGACACTGTTAAAAGAACAAAAAGACAGGCCACAGATTGGGGGAAAACATTTGTAAAACCTACATTTTATGAAGAACTTGTACCTAAAATCTACAGAGAACTCTTGAAACTCAGCAATAACAAAACAAACAACCCAATGAAAACTAGGCATAAGATCTGAACAGATATATCCAAAAGAGATATACAGATATCAAATAAGCCTACGAAAAGATGTTCAACATCCCATGTCATTAAGGAATTGCAAATTAAAACAACAATGAGAAACCATGCCACAGCTTTTGAATGGCTACAATCCAAACACTGCTAACAATAACAAATAGTAGCAAGGATATGGAGCAACAGGAACTCCCATGAGAATGCAAAATAACATAGTCACTTTGGAAGAAAGTTCAATATTTTCTTAAAATGGTAGACACAGGCTTACCACACAATCCAGCAGTTGTATTCTCAGACCTTTATCCAAATGAGTTGAAAACATGTTTGCACAAAATCTGTACACTAATGTCTATAGCAGGTTTATGCATAATTGCTAAAACTGGAAACAGCCAAGTCCTTCAACAGGTAACTGGATAAACAAACCGTGGTATATCCATGCAGTGGAATAGTATTCAGCATAAAGATATAAGCTCTCGAACCACCAAAAGATTTGGAGGAAACTTAAATGCATACTGCCACGTGAAAGAAAACCATCTGCAAAGGATCCACACTGAATGATTCCAATTATATGACATTCTGGGAAAGGTAAAACCATGGCTACAGTGAAAAGATTATTGTTGGAGAGACGTTGGGGTGGGGAGAGATAAATAGGTAGAACACAGAAAATCTGTAGGATGGTGAAAATTCTCTAAATGATATTACATTAATGGCTCACTGGTTGCCAGGGTTTATTGGGGATGAAGGGATAAATAACTGGAACACAGGAATTTCTTTTTTAACTTTATTTATTTACTTGACAGAGATCACAAGTAGGCAGAGAGGCAGGGAGAGAGGAGGAAGCAGGCTCCCTGCTAAGCAGAGACCCGGATGTGGGACTCGATCCCAGGACCCTGGGACTATGACCTGAGCCAAAGGCAGAGGCTTTAACCCACTGAGCCACCCAGGTGCCCTGGAACACAGGAAATTTTTAGGATGGTGATGCTCTTCTGTATGATAGAGAATGGTGGTTGCATGAGACTATGCGTTTGTCAAAAATGTGAAATTTATTCTTGTTTTTTTATCAGACTTACCAAAGACTGTATTCATTGGTCCTTCCCAAGAATTGGCTTTTGTTTTAGTGACCTGGTTTATGCTTTTTTTAATATGGTTAATTTTCCCTTTTCTCTTATTTTTTCCCTTTACTTTTTTGTATATTTTATTGTTATTTTTTTCTATCTTCTTTAAATGAATCATAATTCATTTCTTTATGGCTTCTTAGCAAATGTATTTAAAATTAGAATTTTTCATCTGAGTACCACTTTACAGGATATGGCCACACACATGTATGCGTGTGCATGCACACACACATACACACACTGCTCTCATTATTTATTTCTGAATATTTGTAATTTCCTGTTGGATTGCCTCTATAATCACTGTTATTTAGAATAAGCATAATTGCATTGTTTGTGTCCAGAAAGCATGGCTTAGATGACGTTTAAATTGAGCAAATTTTTAAAGTATATTTCAAGTATACTAATAGAGGGTTAATGTTGGTGAATGTTTCATTGGATTTTGAATGGAATATAAATTATTTGGCATGTATAAAATCCTATACAACTATTTCAATTACTTCTTGAATTTTTATTAGTTTTAGTTTAATATGTATCAAAGTTACACTATTGGGTGCTTTGAGGTTTGTAACACATATTTTCCTGATGAATTCTAGTTTTTACCAATATGATTTTATCTCACTTAATACTTCTAACCTTAAATTCTACTTTCTCTGGTATTAAAATCAGCACATACCTACTTTTTTTTAAAAGATTTTAATTATTTATTTACAGAAAGAGATCACAAATAGACAGAGAGGCAGGCAGAGAGATGGGGGCGGGGAGCAGGCCCCCCGCTGAGCAGAGAACCCAATATGGGGCTTGATCCCAGGACCCTGAGATCATGACCTGAGCCAAAGGCAGAGGCTTTAACCCACTGAGCCACCCAGGTGCCCCAGCACAAACCTACTTTTAGTAGTTGTGAAATATATCTTTTTCCTGTCCCCTTTTTAAATTGTAATAGCAATATTGAAAACAAACACAGCTCTGGAGATATAATTACCAAACAACTTTTTTTCTTTCTCTCCATGCCTTCAAATATGTTTTAAGGTGTCCCCTGATTTCAGACGAAGACTAAACACACCATATAGTTTTATATTTTTCTTCAGTAGTAAAATCTTTAGCACTGCAGGTCTCAAAGACAGGCTGAGTTTAATAACTTAAGTGTTCATACCTGTGTAAAAGACTACTTTTCAACTCCTTAAGTTACTTCTCATCTAGCTCAGACCTTGGGTTGGTAGGAAGCCTACCATCAGAAAGTGGGCTTTCTTTAATTTTTCTTCTTGCTAGCCCTTTGACTTGATACTGATGGTCTCTGACTTGAAGTAGGGAGCAGGAAATTTTTTACTTACTAATACTGTTGTAAGGATCTATCAGTAGAACTCTGCTGGCTCAGAAGATGTTCGAATCTTTTTTTCTCTTCTAGAGCATGGTTGAGAATCTCAGGTACACTTTCTTTGATGTGGCCAAATCCTTCTCTATTCTTACTTCCCCTTTCTTGCCTCTATAGGCATTTAGTGATATCTACATTTTCTCTGTATATGGTCTGTAATATCTCCAGGGACCCAAGGTGGATAGGACCTAAAATGACTCCATGCTAGCTCTCTCTTTCACGTGGCTCACAGCTGGACCCACAGGACATACTTCTGAATCCTTTATCTCTGATATAGGCCATACTAAAAGCTGATTCCTTTACTCCATCCTCAAACCTTATTTTGTCTTTTAGATTTCTTAGAATGGAATCAGACACAGTGTCCCCAAAATTCCTGGAGGTTCACCTAGTAAGCTCTTCAAGTTACCTTGGTGGAAGTTTTTTGGAGGGAGTGGGGGATTCTCAAAAAATCTACTTACTTTTATCTCTAAATCCAACCCTTTTATATCTTTCTTATGAGCAGTGGATATAAGGATCATATAACAGGATTTTGGTCACCTCCTTTGAAAATCTCGTTATGACCTAGAAGCTCACCTTGGAATGTAATATCTACAGTCTTTGTGATTTGTCCAAAACTATTTTAGCATCTTGTTACATGATCTTTCCATACATTTACTTTTAGGTATGTGTACCTCAGGGTTTTTAGATGAAAATAGCACTAGTTAACATTTTGCTCCAGTGTTCTCTAATATACATTGTTTTTGATGAGAAGCGTAATGCCAGTTAGATTTCCATTTCTTTGTAGAAAACCTGTTTTTATCTTTCCAGAAAGTTTATATTTTCTCATCCTCAATGTTTTAAAATTTTCATTCATGAAGTAAAATTACTGCATATATTGTGCTTAATATGAAGTACATTTCAAAAACTGAAAAATCATTTCTTCCTTCAGAATTATTTTGTCTTTCTTAATAATTTCCTCTCCTCCATTCTTCCTTTTCTCTTCTATTAGAATTTTGAAATTTCGATGGGATTACTTCTGAAATTTTTGGTTTTCTATTCCGAGACAAATACTACTTTTCTAAAATATCCTATATATGTCATCTTAAGAGTCTTTTTGAAAGAATTACCCTTTTCAATTACCCTGATTTATAAATATCAATCCAGGAGTGATATTAGGATGGAGGTGGGATGTACTCCTAGCTGGAGAGTGCCTGGAATTGGTGTTCTAATTGTGGAAGATGGAAAGCCCTGTTAAAAGTTGCCATATACCTGGATATTCGTCAGGTTCTTCCCATCATTGGCTATTTAACTTGTCCTACTGAATCAGGTCAGAAGAAAAGAGATAAGTTACCCATATGTTCAGAACATATTTTTCCAATTTACCACCTTCACCATTGTCCTTGTGTCCCCTTTTCCTACTGAATCTTTGATTGTTAGCTTTGAACTTCTATAAAAACAACTGCCCACGCTTCAGAATAATCTTCAGTTTTTGCCATGTATCCAACTCTGTATTCCTTCCATTTATTTAAGAATTTCTTAATATCTCTGCTCCACTGATGACTTCTTAAAGAATTTTAACATAGGAATTATTTAATTCTTTTTAAAAATATCTTTACTATTTTTAGAAATTTTGAGCAGAAGGAAACTTAGCTACCTGCTCTCAGTTAGCTATCTTAACCCAGTTTCTCCAGAATATGTGCAAGGAGACCGTCTTTTAAGAACGATATTCTAGGCGCCAAGTTCAAGATCAACACATTTCATTATTTTTAGTCCTGGAGTCTGTCTGTAACACTATAATCATGATAGCCAAGAATAGAGAAGGCCAGCATTTGAAATTGACTTTGGCTGAGTCTGAGATGTTATGCTTGCTATTATTTCTTTTTGTCCAGAATAACTAAATAATTGGTTTCATAAAGTGGATAGTTACCCCTTTTAAAAATACATCAACTGAGTATTGAAAAGTCACTATCTTTAAGCAGAAATTGTTTAATTGCACATGAGTAGTTGCATCAGCAAGTTGCATCCACAAAAAGAATTCTGATCTTCAAAAGGGATCATAAAAATCAGAATCATTTTGAGAACTCAGAGATGTTAACGTTTTCTCTACTAAGTGATTATATGTTTCAAAAGTATGAATTAAGCATTTAATGGTCAAAATAAAAACCAATATCCTAAGGCTACCTCATTTATTCTTTTGATGGTTTGATCTTATATTACTCAACAACAAAAAAAATTGTTTCTAGGTATAGTAAAAAAAAAAAAAAACACCAAACGATTATGTGTCACCATCTATAGAGGAGGATAATTTAGTGCACTGGGGTTTGAAGTGGCGGGGGTGTGGGAGGTTGGGGTACCAGGTAGTGGGTATTATAGAGGGCACAGATTGCATGGAGCACTGGGTGTGGTGAAAAAATAATGAATACTGTTTTTCTGAAAATAAATAAATTGAAAAAATTAAAAAATAAAAAGCAGTAAGACAAAAAAAAAAAAAAAAAAAAAGGCAAATATCCAAAAGTTAACATGCCAGGTCTTACCTGAGTTGACTTTTTTTTTAATTCCGTAAAAATGGTAGAATCTCACCTACTTTTCTTCCTCCATAATCATTAGCCCAGAAGGAAGAAGAGGTAAATTGAATAATGTCTAACTCTCTGTTTTTTTTTCCAAGGAATGGGACTGAAAGTACAGATTTATGACTAGAACTAAAAGGTAGGATTATATGTAAAAGACTCTTAATGACAGAATGAACCTTAGATTTTGAATTCAGAATAGTTGCAGGTGGGCCATGATTCACACATTTCTAGAAAAGAGAAAAAGAATGTAAGAGAGCAAATAATAAATGGACAAAATGTTTGGGGTAAGTTTTTAGAGACTGTTTATTTCAGGGGCCCTTAACCAGCAGTTCTCGGATCCTTAAAGAGAAACTTCTCTGAAGATTTGTGATCCACTTGAATGTATATCCAAAATTTTCTAGATCTATGTGCACAGGTAGCTTCCATCAGACTCCCAAAAGCTATGTTAGAGCTCAGAAATCTATAGCTTTGTTGACATCAATGATCAACGACCATCAAACCTAGAAGTTTGTAGAAATTTGACCAATGACTGAACTACGCTCATCCCCAAGGAGCCTTTGGCTTCTTGACATCAAGACAATACATTGCCTTGTATTCCACTTTAACCACTGTCTGAGTCTAAAGCTTTTCTTTTTCAGATTTATAAACCTAAAACAATATAAATTATACTGTTCTACCCATCTTTAAATATAATATTCGATGCCAAAACTTTAGATTTAGTAGGAGAATAAATCCCAGAAAGGAGAGGAAGTGATCTCTGCAATAGCATTGTCTGTTTTCTATTTTACCTTGAAGGTTTTTATATTAACATTACTTTTATAATTTTTCTAATGCTAAAAGAAATGCTCTTGAAAAGTGCACCATCTGTGCTTTGTCTGATTAGCTGGTCCAAATGGAATGGATGTCAAATTCTGAGTTCCTTTTATTTTTATGAAAATAAAAAGAAGCTTCACTTCTAACTCAGCTTTATGAGCGAATCAATGAGAAGTCATCTACTGCATAATCTTCTCCCCTAGAAAGTGATAAATATTTACAGTATATAATGAGATTTCATGTCAAAAATTGATGGTATTTATTGTGTTTTAATAAAAGCAGATTTGGAAACATTAGTTTTATTAAACAAAAAACAGAATATTGTTCTAAAAATTGCCATTTTCATATTTGCTTTTTCTGTGGAGACCTTATATACAAAGGCAGATTTTTAGCTAACTATATTACTATGGAAATAAGCTCCAACTGAATAGAAATAGTACAAAATAATGAAAACACTAATACATCTTTACACATTGTATTATTCATCTATCAATTACTTTCCCTTTTGTGGGGTTCACTCTTCCAGGTTTGGCTGTTTAACAGTCATATTTTTTTCCAATATTTATCCTCAATTTCTTTCCTCAATCTTGATCCTAAGAATTAACTAAAAAAGAATATTTAAAAGGTCATGTTGTCCTTTCCTGTGCAAATCTGGGAGATAAGGCTGTTACTAACGCATTTTCTAATTTTTTAAGTAAATGTTAAGGAGAACATTTGGTTCTCTTCTGAAAAGCTTTTCACAAACAGGTCAAATATGTTACAGGTGGCAGAACCATACATGCTCCTTCACACCCTGTCTAGGTCCCCTAAGTCCTGGGGAAGTGGCTTCAAAAGGATTATCTCTCACCATGGTTAAAGGATCGTCTAAAACTTTGAGTTTTGAATCTAATAGCTCTCATCCAGAAAAGGCTATTAAAGATGGATCTGGAGAAGTTAATGGTTCCTACAACTAATGACGAAAATACATGGCCACAGGCAACTCTCCATTAGAGATTATAACTCATATGCTTCTCAGCATCTGGTATAAAATAATAGATGGTTGGTGACCACAGCAAATGGAGAAGTACAGGCTCATACAGATACTAAGATTTTCATTTTAAAACAATATTGTGCTGGCCATTAAAAAAAAATCTGCACACCAAATTTGGCTGTGGGGCCCCAGATTTTGATTCCCAAACTACATGATATGACAAAATTTAGGGGACTCTATCCCTTCCTCTCCAACACACTCACCCATTAGTCTGCTGGTTATCGTCTGAAGTATTTTCCCCTCCCATCAATGTTTTTCTGGCTTTTATGTTTGTTCTTTCACTGGGGTGGTTTTTTTTTTTTCTAAATAGATAATACATCCACATGCTTCAAAATGAAAAGAAAATATAAAGTACTATACAGTGAAAACCCCACTCCTACCCCCACTTGTGTGTATCCAGTTCCCATTCTGATTCCCATTCCCTCACAGACCACTTCTGTTACTGGTTTCTGGGTTTCCACCAATGTCATTATCTTTATATTAAGCTAAATAAGCACACAAGCACATACATTCTTATGCTCCCAATTACAGACAAAATATTGCATGCTATACTTATATTTTCCTTTTTTAAAGGTAATCATTTAAGAACCACTTAACGAAGAAGGAATATATGAATACAAATACACACACATACATACACACACACACACACACACACACACACACACACACCTCTTTAGCATCTATCTACCCTGCTGACCTTTATATAGATCTATGAATAGTGTGTTTACTTTTTTTTTTAAGATTTTATTTATTTATTTGAGAAAGAGAGAGAGACAGCTAGAGAGAGATGAGCAAAACGGGAAGGGAGAAGCAGGTTTCCCACAAACAAGGAGCCCAGTGTGGGGCTTGATCCTGGGATCATGACCTGAGCCAAAGGCAGACGCTTAACCAACTGAACCACTCAAGCACCCCAATAGTGTTTCCTCATTCCCTTTTTATAGCTGTATTGTATTCCTTTGAAAGGAGATATAGACTTAGATATATAGATAATTTATTTAATCAGTCCAAAGAGGATATTCAAGTAATTTCCAAACATTATATTTTGTAAATTTACTACATGTATTATTTTTGTATGAATAATCTGCATGCATTATTTTGCATATGTACAAGCATATCTATGAAATGAATAGTGGAAATGGGATACCTAAGTCAAAAGCAGATGTAATTATAATTTTGACAAATATTGCTAATTACCTTTAGAAACTATACTGATTTGAGTTAATATCCATTCTTACCATATCCATCCAGTCCTACCACCTCTCCAAATGCAGGTTCTATCAAACTTTTGAATATTTGTCAATTTAATAGTTAAAAAATGATATTCTAGTGTAGTTCTAATGTGAATTTTTTATTGTCTTCTCATATGTTTCAAAGACTTTTATATTTGCTTCTGCATGAAATATCTGTGTATATCCTCAGCTTATTTTTTTTGAGTCATTCTTTTTTTTTTTTAAGATTTTATTTATTTATTTGAGAGAGAGAGCATGAGAGGGGAGAGGTCAGAGGGAGAAGCAGACTCCCCACCGAGCAGGGAGCCTGATGTGGAACTCAGTCCTAGCACTCGAGGATCATGTCCTGTTTGTTGCTTAACCAACTGAGCCACCCAGGTGCCCTTCTGCTTATTTTTTTAATAAGGTTATTTTAATAAGGTTATTGATGTTGCTTACAATTCTAGTGTGTAATAAACTGGGGATATTAGTCCTTTGTCTGTGAGGTCAGTCGGATATTTGTGTATGTAAGTCTCACTTTACTGTCTATTATTGCTGCTAACGGTGATTTCATTTTCCATGTCTGGGTCTTTTTTTTGTTAACACAATTGAATTTATCAGCCTTTTATTTTATGGCTTCTGGATTTTGAGTCAAGAAAGAACTTCATGCCAAGGTTATAATGGAATTAATCTATGTTTTCTTCTAGTATTTTTATTATGATATATTTTTACATCTAAATCTCTGAGCCTCTTCGAATTTGCTATGGTATGTGATATCACATATAGATTCAACTTTCAGGGACATTTCACTCATTTTTTAATAGATTTAAGATACCAATCTTATTATATAATCCATTTGTGCATGTGCTTGGGTCTATTTCCTGAATTCTATCCAAATGGTTTGTTCATAAATACCAAAGTGTTTTAATGATGTTTTCATATACGGTAGGGTTTAGTCCACCCCTAATGCTCTCCCCATGGAAATTTTCCTTGGTTACCCTGGTTTTTATTTTCTCCAAATAAACTTTATCAGTTTTCTTAGCCTTTTTTATAATTGGATTTTTATTGGGATCATAAAAAGCTAACACGGGAAGACTGGATATATTTATGATATAGAATATCCTACCAAGAAGATAGTCTCTCTTTCCATTTCTTTTTTTTTTAAGATTTTTTTGTATTATTTATTCATTTCAGACAGAAAGAGAGCATGAGCAGAGGAAAGAGGCAGGAGGGAAAGGGAGAAGCAGACTCCCCACTGATTCAGAAGCCCAATGTGGGGCTCCATCACAGGACCTGAGATCATGACCTGAGCTGAGCTGATGGCAGACACTTAACCATCTGAGGCACCCCGGTGCCCCTCTTTTTCCATTTCTTCAGGCTTTTTTTGTGTATGTCTTTCAGGAGATTTTCAGTATGTTCTTCATATACATACTACATATTTCCCATGATTTATTTTTAGCTATTTCACTTTCTATTAATATTTCTTTGGCAGATAAGTTTTTTCTTCTTTTACATAATTTTTATAAACTGTGGAAGAAAGCAATTTATTTCCATAGTAAGTAATATGTGGCTTTGGGGCTGAGATAGATACACATAGGTAGAGATACTGACGTGGGATTATCACCTTAAGGAAACTTTTACCTATTCTTACTGTTTGTTGTTGTTCAATCCAAAATGAATGCTGAATTTCATTAAATGCCTTTTCAGAGTCTTAGTTATCATTATATTATTTTTCCCCTTAAATGTATTAACGTGATGAAGGATATTAATAGAGGCCCTAATATAAAACCATCCTTGCATTTCTTCAGTTGAGCCTAGTTGTTTCTGGTGTATTTTAATTGCTGTTAGATCCCATTAGCTGATGTTTTATTTAGACTGTTTGCACTGATGTGGATAAGGGATATTGTCTTTGGATATTCTTTTTTGTACAATCTTTGTTAGATTTTGATATCTGCATTCATTACAAAAATAATTCAGGTTATTTTTCTTAATGCTCTGGGAAATTTTAAATACTATTAACTTACATACTCATTAAGGTTTAGTAGAACTTTTTTTTTTAACCTACCTGGGCCTGGTGTTTTTGGAGGTGACTCTTTTCTATGCAAAGTCAGATTAAATTTTCTATTTCACCTAAGTTTTGAGATATTTTGTACACCTGAAAATAAATCATTTGAAAACCATACAAGTTTTCAAATTTATCAGATATTGCAGCAAAATTATTTTATTGAGCTTTAATTGTCCTCTGTTTCTCAGAATATCACCCCTCTTTTTTAACATTTACTTTTGCTATTGAGGTTATCTCTCTCTGTGATGAGATTAACAATTATTAGTTTTTTAAAGACAGAAGCTTATAAACAAAAGCTAAAGACATTTTAAAAATAAAAACTTTAGAGGCACCTGGGTGGCTCAGTGGATTAAGCCGCTGCCTTTGGCTCAGGTCATGATCTCAGGGTCCTAGGATCGAGTCCTGCATTGGGCTCCCTGCTCAGCAGGGAGCCTGCTTCTTTCTCTATCTCTCTGCCTGCCTCTCTGTCTACTGTGATCTCTCTTTGTCAAATAAATAAATATAATCTTTAAAAAAATAAATAAAAATTAAAAAAAATAAAAACTTTACAATAAAATTTGCCATTATTCTATTTTCTAATGAATTCCTTCATGTTGTCATAGTGATGCCACATAGCAAAATCTCCATGGCACTGTCACATTTGAACTTCAGTGTTCGCTGGGGCAGTTTCTCTCCAGGCTGTGATGGCTGAAGCAGTTCTGTGTCATGCTCTGGATTGCTTGTGCAACTCAACCCTCTGTGTCTCTTGTCTTCCTCCAGAACCAGCAGGCTAGCTCACGCCTGTTATTCTCAGGGCAACTGCAGACACACAAGAGTTTATGTTGCTGCACATACACACAGCAAGCCTCTGATGCATCCCGTCTACTGGTGTCCCATCTGCCAAGGAAATCCACGTGCTGGAGCACAGTGGCGAGAGGCGGGAACATACACAAAGAGAGCTGAGAGAGTGGGACCAATCTTCAATCTACTAAACTTCTGCTTTCCTGGTGTTAATTTTTATTTTCTTGCCTCTGAATTTTGAACTGGGTATCTATTCATGACTCCTTTTTTTTTTTTTTAATTTTCAGTAAAATTTATTTTCTTGGATATGTCACTTGACATAATTTGTCAAGTAGATCTATGCTCTAGGATGAACCAAAGAACAGAAAACCTAAATCTCATAAAAGATTTTTTTCACATTGTTCTGAGTATGGGGTTTCGGTGCTACCAATGTTAATTCCTGACATTCCCCATGAGCCTTTACCTATAGATACAGAAGGAAGAGATAACATCAATATACAAGAATCAAACTGTACAAGAAAATAACAGTAAGTTCTCGGCATATATACCACCCACCTCTTCAAGACTGTAATGATAATGATTGATTTTTCTTCTCCTGGAATGTTAATGACATTTTGTTTGGTTTGGTTTAAGTAAAAAGTCAGAATGAGTGAAAATGCTGCACTTAATTCTCTTAATACACTAAAGAATAGCAGAAGTTTTAAATTCTTCGTAAGTCCAAGCTGGGACATGACTGCTACGGACGGAGTCTATTCAACACACTAATTCCAAATTTGGTGACCGTCAACAAACTGGCACTCAAGTTTAAGACCACAGGCCTAATCCATCCAGAGTAATGGAATCTCAGTCCTATAATGCCATTTAAGGTTCCAGATATAGCTAGGAAAACCCAAATGTTCATTGGATCCTGAGAGAGCTGATAAGCACCCAGGCTTGATACGCCACAGAAAAGAAGCCCAGCAGCCACTGATAGGGCACTAGATTTTGCACAGCCACTGATCCCACCAGAAGCAACAATCAGCGTTGCACAGCCAAGGCCAACCCAGTGTAAAGGCACTAGAGAGGCAGAGGCCTTCTGCATTGTTCTCTTCTCACTCTGACCAGACAGAAGCAAACACCAGGCCGGCACTGAACGACTTTCCCCTAGGTCTGCACTGGTCTGAAAGGGTGCACAAGCCCCATGACTCCATTTTTTACTTATGTAAGTATTTTAAGATGATGAATTTTCCTCTAAAGCCCGTTTTAACTACATCCCATAGATTCAGAAGTGTTATTACATTCTTTTCTCCATACAATGCAATTTCATTTTTTATTTCCTCTTCAACTTGGATCTTAAGAAAATATTATTACAAATTCCAGGTAAAAGGACCTTTTGGTTATCTAGTTTTATTGCATGGTGATTAGAGAAGGTTGTACTTAAAATTCCTGTTTATTTTAAATTCAGAATAGATTAAGGATCTTCTGGTGGCCCCATATATGGCCAATTCCTCTAAATATTCCAAGGCTTATTCAAAGTTAATAAAGTACAGAATTACCTTATCAATTAGCTTTATCTTATTATTTATGTTATTTCAGTATTCAATATACTTAATTATTTTCATCCACTTGATCTGACTTGGACCAAGAGGGGTGAATTCATGTCTCCCACTAGTGTTTTTATGTCTGTTTCCTGCTCTTATCACCTGTAATTTATGCTTTATGAATGTTTAGTGCACAGATATTCATAACTGTAATATGTCCATTGTGAGTTACACACTTCTGCACTATTGGGTTTTTATTTCTCAATATTCTCTTTGGCTGGAGTCCTGGCTTATTTTTATTTGTGTTTTCTGGTATGCTCTTTTTAATTCTTTTATTTTCAGCTTTACTGAAGTACCTTGTTTTAGATGAGTCTATGCCATAGAATTAAGTTGCATAATCCATCCTGGAGATTCATTTCCTTTAAAAACTAAGTTAAAGGGCACCTGAGTGTGGCTCAGTTGGGTAAGTGTCAGGCATTTGACTTTAGCTCAGGTCCCGATCTCAGGTTTGTGAGATCAAGCCCCATGTTGGGCTCTGCATCAGCTTGGAGTTCACTTGAGATCCTCTCCTGCTCACCCTCTCTCTGCTTGTGCTCTCTCGATCTCTCTCTCTAAAATAAATAAATAAAATAAATCTTTAAAAAAAAAAAAAAAAGGTAAGCCTTAAAAAAAAAAAACAACTAAGTTGAGTCTTTAAAAAAAATAAAATTTAAAAAAAAACTTAAACAAGCTAAGATAAGCCTTTTAATAGGTGACTTGATGTAAAAGTTATGTTTTGTCTTTGCTCCATCTTCTGTATCATTTGAAGGGTATTCTTTCATTATAAATTCTGGATTTTTTTTACTTTTTGTGTGTTGTTGGTCTGCTATTCAAGTTGTGTGTTTTTTTTCCTTTAGTAGTTACCTTTATAGTAATAATTTTTTATTAGACCCTTAGTCATGTACTTCTTTAAACTCTTTCTGTAAGTTCCCTACTATAATGATTAAAAATAAGGCTATTTCTTCTTCCTTTTCCCTTTCTTTCCTTGTCTTTCTCTTGACTTTAGTTACCAATAGTGTTTATTTTACTAAGTTAAATGAAACAATAAATTTATCTAATTTCTGACCTCCTTTCCCCCTTGCCTATCCAATTTTTGTTAATTATATCATTTCTACATAGTAAAGATATATAACATTTATATTTCGTTCTGACATCTCAATTCCCGTATTTTTTTTCTGCAGGAAAATACATTCAATATTTATTCCCAGTCCTTTTGCCACTATTCACTTACTTACTTAGTTGGCCAAATTCGTTGTCTAATAATTCCTTCTAGAAGGACTCAATGACACAGTATTTTCTGAGCTCTTGCATGATCAAGACCATTCATAGAATAGACTTCATTTTTAAATAAAATGTGGTTGGTTAAACAATCTTTAGCTTACATTCTTTACTTAGGTCTCTTGTTGCTCTCCAGTGTCTTATATTGAAATGCTGATCAGAAGATATATGAGGCTAGTATTTTGTTCTTCTAGGAATATTTGTTTTGTTCCTGGATGCTGTTGCTGTGGTGGTAGCTTCCCTCTTCATTTTTACAGTCCAAGTACACATCTTAGAGTTGAACATCCTGAATCCGTTTCCCTGGTTTACTAGTATCCATTTAAAATCTTAAAGTTTACTTAAGCTCTGTGATCCTAGGAAACAGCAATGCTAAAAAAAAAATCCCACCACTCTTGTGCTCTAAGAAACTGGTTATTGCAAAGAACCACCATTCCATGCATGACTCAGATAAGACACACAGATTCCTTCTTATTTACCTGTGACAGGGCAACACAGACCTCCAAAATTCCCATTCTTTGCCTCATAAATGATTAGCTGAACTGCTTTGTCCTCACTGATCAGTGATCAACAAAATACCTGCTAACTAAACTCTGGCTAACTTTCCCTCCTCCCATCATGTATCTGAACTTTGACCCATTCTCTGCCTACATCAGCACACAATTCCCCTTTAATGGTGTGCAAGACAATAGACTGACCTCAGGGTAATATATCCTTTGATTTATTGTCTAATCATAGATATTTCTGCTCCTTCACAGGGAAACTTAAGTCTTGCTTTCATCCTAGCTCTTACTTGTAAAAAGTTGCTAGATTCTTATTTGCATTCAAATCCTCAAATGCCCTGGTAGTAGATTTTGTCTCCTAGGATTAAGCACAGAGGGGATGAAGCGTGGAGAAAGCATAGTCAAGAACCCATGGTCCCTTTGCTGGGGTCCATTTTCATCCAATTTCCTTGTATACTCTCCACTTATTCTTTGCTATTCTCCCATTTCACAAAATTTTTATCCTCCCTCAATGGTAAGAACAACTGAATCTGACTGATCTTTTCATCTTTTATCTTAAACCTAAGACAAGGCTTTTGAAAATCAAAACTTTTTCCTTTCTCTTTTTTTTAAAGATTTTATTTATTTATTTGACAGAGAGTGTGAGAGAGCAGAAGCAGAGTGAGTAGTAGAAGGAAAGGGAGAAGCAGGCTCCAGTCCCAGGACCCCGAGATCATGACCTGAGCCGAAGGCAGATGCTTAACCATCTGAGTCACCCAGGCACTCCTTTTCTTTCTCTAGCTTTATTGCAATATCCTCCTTTGAACTAATCGGAGTCACCAACGCCTGCACATGCAGTAATGAAGTAGGAAGCAAGAATGACAGAGGAAAGAACAGAATAGTATCCTATAGGGCTGTGAGCTGGGAACTGTTTTCATTTACATAATAGAAGTGCTTTGAGTCATCTACAGTCTCATCAATTCCTATTCCTCCAGGTCCTACAAATCTTGAGACATCTGGGTGAATCTTGGGAGGGATGTCTCCCAATGACCTCCTTAAACATCTCAAGTCCAAGTTTTATAGGCAGAACTTATCCCCAATCCCTTTGTTACCATCTTCTACTGAAAACATCTGGCCAGATAATAACCAATTATTTTCTTCTCACCAACCTTTTTTATTTTCTTCAGATACCTAAGATACAGCTTACTGGACACTCAGTTTTCTGTTAATAGCTCATTTTCAGCCCAGAATTGCATAATTCTCTTCCTTTTTACTTTTTTTAAGATTTTATTTATTTGAGAAAGAGACATTTATTTATTTGACAAAGAGACAAAGAGAGATCACAAGTAGGCAGAGAGGCAGGCACAGACAGAGGGGGAAACAGGCTCCCTGCTGAGCAGAGAGCCCAATGCAGGGCTTGATCCCAGGACCTTGATATCATGACCTGAGCCAAAGGCAGAGGCTTAACCCACCATCCAGGTGTCCCAATCCTCTTCCTTTTAAAATAGAAAATGTCTCCAAGTCTCTATCTTCATCTATAAAATGGGGATTATTATATTTCCTTCATACGTGTCATACCTATGACCTTGTTATGAGAATATGGTGAGACTAAAGACCTGATTATACCATGAAAATCAGAAATGACTTTATCAATATCAGTTATAATTATTTACAATACACAGTAATTCCCATGATTATCAAAACATTTGCAAACAGGTCTGAGGAAACCTCTAAAAATACAAAGAAAAACACTCAGAATGGTAGTTTTCCCAAAGCTCCTGGGATGCTGTCCTTCCTTCCCTAGGGCTGTGCACACCATATTCCAGAATTCTGTCTCAAAACAGGTACTCAAGGAGCCTCACTTTGCAACTCAGTTATCATTACAATAACATGGTGAGGCTCAGCTGGCTGAAGCAGTTAGGGCTGTGACATCAGTATCCAGCAAAGCAAAACTATCAAATGACTTACAGCTCAACAAGGAACAGAGGTAAGGTTAGCGCCTGTCCTCTGTTCTATCCGCTATTTGAACTAGCCTGCCCCCTAAAGTCTAATGGGAAATTCCTCCCTTCCTGGGAGAGGGACTCCTTCTTCTTGAACTGGCTCTTAGTTTTGCCTCTAATCTTCAGAAAAGAATGACTGGTGGGTGGAAGGTTGTTTTGTTATGGCTTCTGTAAGTTTGTTTTCAGCAGGAGCCGAGGAACGGGGATGGGAAGCCTGGAAACCAGCATGAGGTTCCTTTCTGATCCTGGGCTAGTGGGCATCCTGATACCTGCATGGCTACTTGATGTCCATCGTTGCAGCAGATCACTGACTCATTTGGCCCAACTGGCTGACAGAGCCATCTGTCGTCAGGGAACCCAATTCAGGACTGTCTAGTCAGGAAGCAAAACAAAACACATCTCTAAATCAAAGGACAGAAGGAGAGCTGCAGTTATCTGCTGATTTCTTTTTCTTAAATAAGGTTTTTCCTGCAAGCAGGTGGAAGGATGTACCTTACAGGGCTTCTGTGATTGGCTCTAAGCCAGTCCTATGCATTTTTCACAGCTGGCATCAAGATAAACTAATTTTTTTGCTAAATTGACCCCCATTACTTTCATTTTCATAGCTTGCAACCAATTGATGGGATACAATTTAATACAATGCAATTAATGTTACAGCATCCTCCATAACAAAGCATCAAAAAAAAAAAAAAAATTGAGACAAAGATCTCTTAAGTGCCAGTGGGGCTAGGGGAATGGAACTAGGAAATATAGAAGACAAAATGACCCTAAGAAAAAAAGAGAGCTCTAAGGAATATAAAAAGAATTTCTGATGTTTATGCTAAGAAAAGGATTATGAAAAATAAGACAACAAATGATCAATAATTACTACACTAAGAGGCTTCTTAAAATTCAAGAATTTTAAGCACCTGGGTGGCTCAGTCATTAAGCATCTGTCTTCTGCCCAGGTCACGATCCCCGGGGTCCAGCCCCTCATCAGGCACCCTCCTCAGCAGGAAGCCTGCTTCTCCCTCCACCACGCCCCCTGCTTGTGCTCCTTCTCTCGCTGTGTCTCTCTCCATCAAATAAATAAATACAATCTTAAAAAAAAAAAATCAAGAAACCTTTCCAATGGTGGTAACATAAAAGATACACTGTGAGAAGTACGGAAAGGAGGACACCAAGCTGGTAGTGAACGGAAAGGCTATTCCAAGCCCAGGAGGACATCTGAGCAGGTGCAGAGGGCTGTGAGGATATATGCCTGGCTCCACAATCTGGTGCCTGCCGTGGCATTTCCCCACCACCACCCTACTACATAACGTGTTTATTCATTTTTTTAGTTTTATATCAATTTGGACCCACATATTTCTATCTTATGAATCAGTGGTTTATAATCAGTGGATTATAATCCTCTTCTAGCTTTATTTATATTGATGCCCCAATGGTTCCAGATTGTGGATATTAGTAACCCCTCCAATCTGGTTTTAGTGTCCTTTTGTCAGGTCTCCAACATTCTTTGAATAGTTTCTGACTTTCTTGAGCAGCTCATTTTGCATTTTTTAGCTTAGCCCTGGAATTCTTCTTTCCTCCAGGAGGCCCTGGTCCTTTTTAGTGGAGAATGATATTTAGGAGCCAATATCTGAGTCTTAGCTAGGGTCATTGTTACTAGTATTTTATTGCTTTCAACCTCTCTCAGTGTTCGGAGCTAGGAAAAACAATAAAAAATACACACACATTTATTTCTGTATCTACCTATTTACATATTAAAAACAATGAATTTACCTGGTGATTCTAATTCCACTTCAACACTCCTGTGTTCATTCTAGCTGTCTCCCTCCCATAATTATAACTGCAACAGAAGAAAATCTGGCACCCATTATCATCAATATATTTACTTATTTGTTCAGAGAACACACAATTATTTCAGAATTGTTTGTCCATACCACTGTGAAAATCATTCCTACTAAGTAGAGTTCAGTATTCCTTTTTTTTTTTTTAGAGTAAAATACATAATCAGTAAAATATGCACATGCCAAATGTACAATTCAATAAATTTTGGTAAATGCTTGCATCCATGTAATTCACACTGCTGATAAGATATAAGAAGTTTCAGGGCGCCTGGGTGGCTCAGTCGGTTAAGCGTCTGCCTTTAGCTCAGGTCGTGATCCCAGGGTCCTGGGATCGAGTCCCACATCCAGGCTCCCTGCTCAGCGGGGATTCTGTTTCTCCCTCTCCCTCATTCCCTCTGCTTGTGCTCTTTCTCTCTATCAAATAAATAAAGTCTTAAAAAAAAAAAGACAATAGGAAGTTTCACCATTGTAAAAAATTCTCTGGACTCTGCCAGGGATATTCCTTGCCCCAGTAGGGTAAGGTTTCCTATTCTAGAAATTCATACATATGAAATCATATAATTTTCATTCTCTTGTTTTGTATGAAGATATATCCATGTTGTTGTAGGAGTCAACATTTTTTCATTTTTATGGCTTAATATTACTTCATAGTATGAATGTATCAAAATTATTTATCTACTCTTGATAGGCCTTTGGGTTGTTTCTAATTTTGAATATGAATAAAGCTTCTATGAGTATTTATCACAGTCTTAGGTGGACACATATTCTCATTTCTCTTGGATAAATTCCTAGGAGTGAAATGATTAAATAAGGCAGCTGTACATTCAACTTAAAAAAAAAAAAAAAAGCAACAAACAGCCTTCTTACTTGATTGTACTACACTACACTCCATCGTCAGTGTGTCAGAATTCCAGTTGCTCCTTAGCTTTAACAACATTTAGTGTTGTTCTTTTTACATTTAACCCTTCTACTAAACATGGAGCGGTATCTCTTTGTGATTTTGTTGCATTTTCCTGCTCACTGGTGATGTCCAATCCTTTTTACACTTATTTACTTGCCATATATATTTCTTCCTCTGTGAAGTCCCTGTTCAGGTCTTTTTTTTTTTTTTTCATTGAATTGTTTAACTTTTTATTATTTGTCAGACATAAGTTCTTTGTCCTTTGCCAGATGTATGGTTTTGCAAATGATTTCTCCCAGCCTACCCTCATTTTATGAAGATATTTTCATAAGCTTTCTTTTATAAGCTTTGTAAGTTTAGATTTTCAATTTAGGTGTGTGATCCATCTCAAGTGACCACACAGCATGATAGAGAGTTTAAAGTTTATTTTTTAAAAAAACTTTAAAGTTCATTTACTTCCATGTGGATATCAAAGTCTCTCAAGCACCATTTATTGAAATCCTTCAGGACTGTTATGAAAAATCAATTGATCGCACAAGTGTGGCTATCTTTCTAATTCCATGTTCTGTTTTATTTAACTATCTTTTCATAAATACCACACTGTCTTTAAATGTAGCCTCACAGAAAGTCTTTACATAGTAAGTAAAGTAAGATAAAGTCTTACTCTTTGTAAAAAGTCAATCTTTTTAAATAAAGATTTTATTTATTTATTTGACAGAGAGAGAAAGTGAGAGAGCAAAGCAAGGGAAGCAGGAGAGGGAGAAGCAGGCTCCCCACTGAGCAGGGAGCCCTATATGGGGCTTCATCCCAGGACCTTAGGATCTTGACCTGAGCTAAAGGCAGACACTTAACCAACTGAGCCACCTGGGTGTCCCTTACAATAAGTAAGCCTTGAAGTCAGGGTAGCCCTCCTACATTATATTATTTTCCCTTTTCAAGACTGTTTTGACTATTCTAGGTTATTTGCTCTTCCATATAAGTTTTACAGTAGCTTACCAATTTATAAAATAAAAAACCTTTTGGAATTGTGATTTGGCTTGTATTAAATCTATACAATAATTTGGTGGAGAACTGGTATCTTGACAAATTTGTCTTTTATCAATTAACATGTTATGTAATGATTTCTTTAATTTCTCTCATTAATATGGATTAATACGGATTCAGAGTACAAGGTTTTTTTCTGTATTGCTAAATTTATCCTTAAGTATTTTATGGTTTTGATGTTATTTTAAATGCAACCTTTAAATTTTTATTTTCCAAAATCATTTTCTTAAAGAGAAAATATAACCTCTTAAAGAGAAAAATGTGGAACTCCTCCTAAATTTTCCTGTTTGTTCAGAATTCATGCTAGTCATCTCTGTACGGTTCTAATATTAATATATATGTTGCCTTTAATGCAATTCCTAACAAAATACCACCAATATTTTTGCAAACAACCCTAAAATTTGTATGGAATCACAAAAGACCTGAATAGCCAAAGAAATTCCGAAAAAGAAAAATAAAACTGGAGGCATCGTGATTCCAGATTTCAAGCTATATTATAAAGCTATAGTCATCAAGACAGTGTGATAATGGCACAAAAACAGACCCATAGATCAATGTAACAGAGACTAAAGAACCCAGAAATGGAGCCACAGCTATGGTCAACTAATCTTTGACAAAGCAGGAAAGAATATTCAATGGAAAAAAGACAGTCTCCAACAAATGGTGTTGGGAAAACTGGACAGCCACATGCAGAAAAATGAAACTGGACCACTTTCTCACACCATACACAAAAATAAATTCAAAATGGATGATAGACCTAAATGTGAGATGGGAAACCAATAAAATCCTAGAGGAGAACATAAGCAGAAACCTCTTTAACCTTGGCCATAGCAACTTCTTATTAGACATGTCACTAGAAGTAAGAGAAACTGGTACCTTGGGTGGTTCAGTGGGTTAAGCCTCTGCCTTTGGCTCAGGTCACGCTTTCAGGGTCCTGGGATTGAGCCCCACATCGGGCTCTCTGCTCAGCAGGGATCCCACTTCCCCCTCTCCCTCTGCCTGCCTCTCTGCCTACTTGTGATCTCTCTCTCTCTCTGTCAAATAGATAAATAAAATCTTTAAAGAAGAAGAAGAAGGTGAAGCAATAGTAGTAGTAGTAGTAGTAGTAGTGAGAGAAACAAAAGCAAAAATAAACTATTGGGACTTCAACAAGATAAAAGTTTAGGCACAGCAAAGGAAACAATCAACAAAACTAAAGGCAGCCCACAGAATGGGAAGGATATTTGCAAATGGCAAATCCAATAAAGGGTTAGTATTCAAAATGTATGAAGAACTTATCAAACTCAATATCCAAAAAACAAATAATCCAGTTAAGAAATGGGCATAAGACATGAACAGACACTTTTCCAAAGAGGACATCCAGATGGCTAACAGACATATGAAAAGATGCTCAACATCACTCATCATCAGGGAAATACAAATCAAAACCATGATGATACACCACCTCACACCTGTCAGAATGGCTAAAATTAACACAAGAAATAAGAGGTGTTGGCAAGGATGTGGAGAAAGGGGAACCCTTTGCACTGCTGATGGGAATGTAAACTGGTATGGCCACTCTGGAGAACAGTTTGGAGGTTCCTCAGAAAGCTAAATCTACCCTACAATCCAGCAGTTGCACTACTAGGTATTTACCCAGAGAATATAAAAATACAGATTTGAAGGGGTACATGCACCTTGATGTTTATAGCAGGATTATCTACAATAGACAAACTATGGAGAGAGTCGAAATGCCCACTGACTGACAAATGGATATATGTGTATATATATATATATATATATATATATATGGAATGAAATCTTGCCATTTGCAATGATGTGGATGAAACTAGAAGGTATTATGCTAATAAGTTAGAGAAAGATAAATATCATATGATCTCACTCATATGTGGAATTTAAGAAAGAAAACAGATGAACATGTAGGAAGGGGGGAAAGGAAAAAAGGAAAGACGGAAATAAACCATAAATGACTCTTAATGATAGAGAACTGAGGATTGATGGAGGGAGGTGGATGTGGGATGGGCTAGATGGGTGATGGGCAATAAAGAGGGCACTTGTGATAAGCACTGGGTGTTGTATGTAAGTGATGAATCACTGAATGCTACTCTATAAACCAACAGGACACTGAAAAATAACAAAATAATAATCATTAATGTATATTAACATATTGACATATATAAATTATTTGTATTAATAAATAATATATAAATTAATACTTTAATAACAAAATTTAAATTAAAAAATAGTATATATGTTGCCAAAAAAGCACATATTTCCTCTCTAAGTCTGTGGCTTCCTGGAGGTCAGAACTTTAGAGATATCATTTTAATTCAGGTACCTAGCATAATGCCTCAAACATGTAAGAATTCCAAAAAGCATTCAAAAACGATTAATCAAAAAGAAAGAAGATTGTTTTTAAGAGATTACTCTAATAAGAACATAGGACATTATTTACCAGAGCATGTTCCATCTAATACTAGTTCTAAGAGAAGACAGCACTTGTTAATTTAAATATATATATATATATACACACACATAGATATGGGGGATTTTTCTCTATGTAATAGAGTAGACAATTTATACCTACATCTCATTTGTATAAAATTTTATGATATTTCTGTGTAACTAAGTTCCCTTATAATCCTCATTTCTAATGATGGGTAGAAAGCAATACTGTGAACTTCCCAGTTACAGGTAACTCGATCTTTTCCAGTTTAAGATCTCACTTAGGCACATGTTCAACTCAATTTAAAGTTTAAACTCTCCTTCGAGCAATTTTTCACTTCCAAGTGATCTTACACAATTTTCTTTCCAAAAAATGTCCAGGGCTGGGGGGAAATGACTTCTGGTTGAGGTGTAGCTTGTCTCACCTAACTCTGGGCAGTGGCCTTTTTTCTAACTACATCTACTTCTTAGGTATAAGTCATTGCCTGTTTGCTCAGCAAAATCAAAAGTCTTGAAAGCCTCATCCTCATTCTTACTTCTGGATATTATGTGTCTCCTTGGTTTCCATTAGCACTCTAAATCCTCTGCTTTTCGGCCATATCTTTCTGCTTTAGTCTTTTTCATATGGGATCGCCTTGCCATTTACTGTAGTGACCCATAACACATCCAGTCTTATTTCTCAACTATTTTTATTTGCCTCAATAGGAGCATGGAAGGAATTTTTAATTCTTTCCACACCAAATATCTGTCAAGGGAAACTTAATTGGCAAAATCCCCTTCTGTTTTCTGCCTAAATACGAGTACAATCTTTTCTATTCCACTGTGATTGTCCCATATTGGCACAAGAGGATCTTGTATCCTTTCAGAATTTCAGTTGGTAAAGGGATTACATACACCCTAGGGTTTCAACTTCTCTTTTAACTTGCCTGAGATTTTTAACCTGGTTTCTCTGGCATCTCTTGAATGAAGACCCATGGAGGTAGAGACACTGGGTCTCTGAAGAACCCAGGCTGCTTCTTTATCCTCTTCCTGTCCCTCCCAAGTATCTCCCCTCCCCCTCATGAAAACTGTCATGTTCCTTTCTCAGCCTGGTAGGCCTTCTTTATACACTACTGTTTTCTGATAAACCCGTCTTTTTTTTTTTTTTTTTGTAAAATTTAGTATTTATGATTCCACGAAGACTGGAGTTTGAAATGTAAAAAATCTTTTGGAATTTATAAGTCCATGCTCTCTCAATAAAGCTGGGATTTCAAGAATTTTTCTAGTCTTGATGTTCACAGTCCCCTTTTGGAAGTTCAGTGTTCAATACTGACTCTTTGTCTTCTAATTATTTTAATTTTGCCTAAAGCACTAGGTACTACAAACTAAACACACATGGTGATCATGGGTAACGTGGACAAGAAAAGCACGTTACTATGTTCCTGTTACTCAGGACTTCTCAAAGCTTTCAATGTGCTGAAAGGGTTTTTGGCTCTATACACATGAAGGATATGGGCTATACAGCATTTCCAACTTATTTGAACACAGATCCTTTTTCTTTTTTTTTTTTTTTAAGATTTTTTTCTTTTTTTATTTTAACAGAGAGGGAACACAAGCAGAGGGAGTGGGAGAGGGAGAAGCAGGCTTCCCCCTGAGCAGGGAGCCTGACACAGAGCCTGATCCCAGGACCCTGGGATCATGACCTGAGCCGAAGGCAGACAATTAAAGACTGAGCCACCCAGGCACCCCCAGAGAGCATTTTTCTTTAGGGAACATATTACCAAACTAATATTCCATTAGAAATACTCTGAGATCCAAAAGGATACACTGCAAAGGAAAAACTGGAACTGAGGATGCCAGTTAAGAGGGTACTTCATTCGTCCAGAAGAGAAGGGATGAAGATGTCCGCTGGAGAAATGGCAGTAGCCGTGAGCCTACACAGGTTCCATAAGAATTTAGAAAATGAAATTACATAATTTGGTGAGAATATTTACTCTAATAGATAGAATCCTAGAGATTTCTATTTAACAATATATTTTGTAAATTTTCAAATTTCACAAAAGCACATAGATGAAAACTAGAGGCATATCTCTATGAAATAGATGTCTATGAAGTAGATATGGAAAGAAAACATATTTCCTTTGGGTTGATCTTGAAGGGAAATTTTCCTAAGATGCTCAATTGTGTTTTATTCTGCCCCTCTTAGTGTGTGTAAAATACTAGAAAGGCTCCCCTTGACTTATTAAGATCTTAAAAAACAGACCTACAATGGAATAAGAAAGACCGAAGGAAAAAAATCACCAAATGAGTACTTCAGTGAAATTCTAGAATCAAAGTAATTTCAATATTTTCAGTACCACATATTTTTTTTTAATGACATGTTGGAATATCAAGATCCTTCATGGGCCTCCAATGATACACTTTCCATTAACTAAGCCTAGTACCATGTGTTTACTGTACTGTAATGTGAACATAGGAAGAAAACAAAAACAATTTAGTCATAAACCACATTAATTGATATTATTAAATATGATATAAAAATCTGCAGATATTTCAGGCTTAATAGAACCAAATCATAAAAATAGAATTGGTGATTTCTTAACCAAAGATAAAACCATATTGCTATGCTTCTTTTTAGCAAAGACAGTGACAATTAGAGAGAAATTACTAATACGATATGCTCCAGAAAAATGGCCTATTCCTCCATATCTTTTATATAGTGAGAAAAAAATTATATGAAAAAATAATGATAAAAAAATTAGAGAATATGGCAGATTGCTGGGGGGAGAAATGACCCATAATTATTTCCTTCCCTCCCGTTTATCCACGCACCTATGCAATGTGACTTTGCAGCCACTTGAGTAACAACACAACAGCAGTAACATCAAGCCAGTTGCATGTCTAGATTTCAAGTGCCCTAGGCACTTCCACTCTTCAGACAGAAAGTCTTCTCGGCTTCCCGTGATCAAATCTGAGCTAGTCTTCTGGCAGATGAAAGACCACACGGAGCAAGGATGTGTCATCCCCACTGAAGTTGTCAGAGACTGGCTGGCTCTGGTCATTAGCTGCAGGCATGTGACTGAGATCAGCTAAGACCAGAACTGCCCAGATAGGCCCCGCCCAAACTGCTACTTATAGAATTATAGAATAAATAAATGGTGGTGGTTTTAAACTACTAAATTTTGGGGTGGTTTATTACTCAGTAACTAATTTAACAGTTCAGATAGTTTCTCTCAACTATTTAATCACCTCTCTGTATTCTACCTTTCTACAATTTCTATTCGTGTCTACCCACACATTCCTGTCAACTTAATTTCCTAAATGCTTTTCGTACTCTATTACTTCTTACAAAAAATGTTTGGTGGTTCTGGATTGCCTGTGTGATAAAGTCTCAACAATTTTGATCTGGCATTCAAGGCCTTTTGTGATTTCTCCACAACTTAAAATTTGAATCTGAGTTTCTGCTACTTTTCTCCATTCACCCTCAGTTTTGTCAAGATGAGTGCTAGTGTCCTAACTCATTGATGTGACACCATTGATTGAACAGTCCATCATCCCTTTAAAATGTATCTTATTCCATAGCCTACTGGGAGGGAAGTTTTTTGTTTTTTGGGGGGGGTGTTGTTTTTTAAAGATTTTATTTATTTATTTGACAGAGAGAGATCACAGGCAGGCAGAGGAGAGGCAGGCAGAGAGAGAAGGGGAAGCAGGTTCCCCACCAAGCAGAGAGCCAATGCGGGGGTCAATCCCAGGACCCTGAGATCAGGACCTGAGCCAAAGGCAGAGGCTTAACCCACTGAGCCACCCAGGTGCCCCAGGAAGTTTTTTTGAAGTTGACTCTAAGATAACTCATGATACTCTAGACATTAAAATATAAAAAGATAACGTAACTGAGATTTAAGGCAAGAGTCCTTGCCTTAAAGGGACTCAGCCCCTTGTGGGACTAGAAAAATTCCCTCTGCTTTCTCTACTGTGGGTCTGAATATTCAAATTCTAGCTATCTAAAAATCTATTCAAATGTCCCCTCTCTTAGAAATCCTTGAGAACCTTTCTCTTTACTGAGTCAGATGTAATCACTCCTACATGAACTCCCCTAGAAAATGATTAGAAACACTCAAAGGCACTTGTCACTTCCTACTCTGTACTGACAACTTTTTTTCATTGCTTTAGATTGTCTTCAGTTGAGGGCAATTCAGCATTCATTGACTATTTTACGTCCTCTTTTTGCAATGCCAACCCACAGTTCTAAGTACAATATCTATTGGATATGACACTATGTATTTGTTAAGAAGGTAATTTAATGAAAAACACAGATAACAAACCTTGAGTTTCTAACCCTTACTTTTTGTTCTGTCACTAAGTAACCATGTGACCTTAAGCAATTTATTTAACCTCCTAGGGCTGAGGCCCCCAATGACATAAGAAACGAGATAATGCATATGTGGAAACTCTTTATACAAACTATAAACTGTAAGATCAGTTCGAGGTATTAGCATTGTTTCCTCTTCTGAGAAATGAGGCAGTTGAACCTGATCTATTTTTTTTTTTTTTTAATGGTCTGTACAACTAGCATTCCACAATGACATGCTTGCAAGTTGCTGCTTTTTCCCAAAGGGTGTTGGCTCTAAGTGTGAAGTGACTTGAAACCCAGTGGCAGAACCTGCCTTTTCAAAAGCTTCTCTTGGTAGCTGATACACCAGTGAATGTCCCTAATGTGATTATCACTACGGACAGCTTTGTGCCATGTGAATATGTTGAATGAGACCAGAAGTATTAGGAACCTGTGCCAATCAGGCCTATCCCCTGCACTCTGAGGTCAAAGGAGTCATTCTCACAAAGAAGGAGATGGGGTGAGTACGGCAGGGTAAGTTACCCGAGAGTTTCATTCAGAACTTTTTTTATTAGCTAAAACTTTTCTTAATAAAAGTAGATTTAAAACATATTAAGGGTTCAATATTTTAAAGTATCACCTCTCAGAAACAGGCACGTTGTGATTGGTGTTGATGTAATGATACACCATCAATGATATGACTACTACAGAGTCTTAAGCCCCACATCTCTACATTGTGATGGATTTTCCAGTTCAGTTCAATACAGTTCAATTCAATTCACCTTGATTCAATTTACATTTGTTTCAACTCAAGGTAGCATTATGGTATTGTGGGAGGAAGGTCAGCTTTATCTCAGATCTTCAACGTAGACTACAATTAGTATGACATTTGGCAATTTACCCAATCTCTCTAAACCTTAATGTCCTCATCTGCAAAAAGGGGATAATATTAGCCACCTCATAATAGATAGAAAGTCCCCAGCACAATGATCATATCATCTTCCTCCACCTTCAATTCATGTCAGTTCAATTTGGCTTAATTCAACAAACATCAACTATTTGTCAACTACAATGCTGAGATATAACAATGAATTATGGTAGCATCATTGCAAATGTGGGCTTCTGAGAAGACTCTGCAATTCAAAACTTTATCCCCAGGAAAATATGTGTAATTTGATTAAGGAATGAGGTTGTAATGGACAATGATACAGATGCGTTTAGTATGGAACAAAAAGTAAAGGAATAATTGGAGTTTCAATGCCTATGAACACATTAGGTGTTCAGAAGACTCACTAAGAGACATTCCCTGTGGCAGGGACTACGACCTCAACCAAGACTTCCCAATTCCAATGATGAATTCTGACTTGACAAGAGATGTTAGGAAGTTCCCTATTGGCTCTGAATGTTAGTACATTCCCTCACTTAGGAATTTAATTATTCCTAAGCATTGATTCAACTTATAGCATATTTTAAATAGTTTATAAAGAAATATATAACCCATTCTCCTGACTTTTGATTACAAAGCACAAGATATATACAAATGTGCAAGGGTGTTTTAGGCAGAATAGGTTATGATATTATAATACATAGTTCCCAAATCTCAGCAGCTAAACATATAAGGTTTATTACTTGCTCCTGCAAAGTCTGTTATATGCTGGGTCATGCCTCTAGGCAGCTGTCCTCCATGGGATGATTCAGTGATCCAGGCTATTGTTGCTCTGTTATCTCAACACACAGACTCCATGCTTTCTGCTCAAGAGGAGAGGGGAAAGACTGGAAAATTATGTAGGGGCTTGTTCCCTGCCTCCATTTCAGAGGGACACATGTCAGTTCTGCTTATGTTTCACTGACCATTCATAGTCACACTCTCCTGTCTTACTGCAAAAGGACTGGGAAACTTTGACTCTCATATGTCCAGAAAGAAAAGAATGACCAGATATTGATATTTTATTACTACATAATTCAGTGGGAAGATCACCAAGGAAAGCCTGATGCTTTGTGAAAATCCGATGTCTTCGCATACCATACTTTCCAATAAAAGTGAGTAAGTCTCCTTAAATTTCAGGAAGACCATTGTCTCCCATAACCAGGTCAGGGCACATGGCCGGAATGGAAGGCATGAGTGAATCTAAGTATTGCAAGGATGGACTTTACTGGATCCCTCTTGTGGTCCACTTAATTCTGTTCAGCCAGATTTCTTTCTCCAGCCACTGTTGCAATAACCAGTCCCATATGGGCTTTGATCAGCTTCACTCAGATGCAATCTCACTTTGGGGCTTTGCCATAGACTGTTCTACCTGCCTTGGATTCTCTGATGCTGTAGCACAGGATACCTACAGGATCCCACTCAGAACCCCGAAGTGAGAATGAAGTAAGGGATTAATAAACAAATTATTCCCTCTTTCATTCCCCAGGTAGATAGGTCTGAAATGCCATTTCATTAGGCTCCTCAGAAAGTCCCATGGGAGGAGCAACTGTCACACAGTAGACACCAACTTGTCTTAGCTCTTCCACCTTTCTTCTCTCACTCTGCCTATCCACCAGTCCTGTTTCTTCATCTGACATTCGGAGGGGACCTGGGCTAAGACAGCATATAATAGGACAATTTTTAAAGCTTGAAACTTCTCTGTACCCCATAATATTTAATATAGTAGAAATATATTTTTGGTCTTCATCCCCATTTCAGCACAGAGTTCCTAAAATCCTTGGAATTTCCTAAGCGGTGAGAGGAAAAAAGGTGTCTTTGACATGTTAATGGTGACTTTTGGACCCCACCAAAAGATGGAGGCTGGTTGCCTGAACCAACCATGTGATTAGAGGGCTGGAACGTTCGGTGCCTCAGGGGAGGGAACAGGGCTGGAGGCCGAATTAATTGCCAATGGTCAAGGACTTATTTGTGATAGCCGAGATAGAGGCAGGATTTTCAGGCCTTAAGTAAGAACAGCAGACAATAAGGCAGCACTACGGTTGAAGACATCTCATGACCCAAGTGCTACGGATTCCTGGCAGGTTTCTCATCCTTCTGATCCCTCAGTGGGGACTGAATCTGTTTCAGTGGCAGCTTTGTGAGGGTCTAGATTTCTTGACTTTGGGCTACTGTGGTTTTGTGCTAAGTTAGCTAAGGTGGAACTACATGTCCCAGAACCCTCCTCCATTTACGGCCCCAGACTACTGTTGGCCATCTGGAATGTCCATGAAGCTGGGAAGGTGGAAGTGAAGATGCAGCCCTGGTGATGCTGGAAGGCTGGCAGAGGGTCAGAAGTCGTTGCAGTGCACACGTGTTGTCACAGGTGTTGGCTCACCTGGTTGGTGTGCAGCAGCAGCCCAGCCCATTCTCTATCACCTGCCACCAGGTCTCCTCCTTTGGCTTCTCTGACTCCTGGCCAAGAGCCTGTTTACTTCCACATTAATGGGCTGGCAGCTGCTTCTGCAGGTGACTCACATTAACAAAGTCAGAGGCTTCAAGGTGGCGTGACACCACGTGGGTTCTGCCTAGTCCACATGGACTCCAATTTGCACTTGCCCTCACCCATTTCGCAACCATCTTTCCTTTACCCCTGCCAGCCCTGCCCATGCCATGCAGTAGCCTGGCAAAAAGCAATAGCTCCACATAAGCAGTCTTACCAGTCACCAGAATTTTGCATGATAAAATCCCTACCATAAGCTCCTTATTGGATATCACTCTGAGTCAATTTGCTTCTGATCTAACGCTGCCTGATACCATGGCCAGACATAAAGATTTCTGTTTTACAACTTTGGGCCAGAGGTGTCTCAACCTGCTTTGGCCTGATTTCACTTGTGCTATGTATAATGTGGGTAAGAAAGAGAGAGATCAGTCTGGGGACAGTGGTTTGCAAGATAGTTCTCCAGAGGATGTCCCCAGTTTTAACTCAACAGCACAGCTGAAGTCACAACATTAAATCTGCATAGGGAAGAAGCAAGGGAAGAAACTGAATGGAGCAGGTAAGATAGAGACAAGAGAACAGGCACTTCCATAGGGGAAGTAGCAAATCCCTCAAACTGATTCTTATCAGGTGAGGACAGATGCCTAATATCACTAAAGCTAATTTTCCTAAAAGCTGGAAATCAAATTCTTATACAAAATTTCTCAATCATAAATGTTTGCAACAAAAACAAAAACTAACGACTTTTAAAAAAGAAAAAAAAAAAAAAAGAAAAGAAAGAAAGCCAGGGGCCCCTGGGTGGCTCAGTGGGTTGGAGCCTCTGCCTTCGGCTCAGGTCATGATCCCAGGGTCCTGGGAATGAGCCCCATGTCCGGCTCTCTGCTCAGCGTGGAGCCTGCTTTCCCCACCCCCGCCTCTCTGCCTACTTGTGATCTCTGTCAAGTAAATAAATAAAATCTTTTTTTAAAAAAAGGAAAAAACCTACAACGTTTACACCTAACAAATCCTGTCTATAAATCAGATTTAGCTCAGATTAAGCGTGAATTCCACAGCCAAATTTCCTGGTTGCAAATACATGCTTAAACACTTATGACATATTCAACCTTGGCCAAGTTCCTTCTGTACCTTGGTCTTTAAACTATAGGGGCACCTGGATGGCTCAGTCGTTAAGTGTTTGCCTTGGGCTCAGGTCCTGATCCCAGGGTCCTGGAGACTCAGGTCAGGCTCCCTGCTCACTGAGAAGCCTGCTTCTCCCTCACCCACTCCCCCTGCTTATGTTTCCTCTTTGCTGTCTCTCTCATTGTCAAAAAACTAAATAAAAATCTAAAAAAAAAAAAAAAGAAAAGAAAAAACTAGAGAATAAGACTAATAGCACTAATCACAGAGGATGTGTACAAGGATCAAATGAGTTACTCATATATTTCTTTGTTTCTAAGACACTACTGAATATAGGATGAACCATTATTTTACATGTCTCCAAGAAAAGATGGCTGCTAATTAACCTATGACACAATGTCTTCTTATCACTTAGAACTGTTGTTTTATAATTATTGAAGGAGCTCTTTCAGAGTTATTTTGACATCGATTTTTATCATTTATCACATATATAAAGGGCACACATATAAAGGAGCTATAAGTGAAATAATCAGGTTTGGTCTTCTTAAACCTTCCACATTATGAGGCTGACAACTAAGAATTAGCTTCCCACTTTGTGCTTTTCCACAAAGTGTCATCCTTGCTGCTATTAAGAATGTAGGTGAGGGGCACCTGGTTGGCTCAGTGGGTTAAGCCTCTGCCTTCAGCTCGGGTCATGATCTCAGGGTCCTGGGATCGAGCCCCACATCGGGCTCTCTGCTCGGCAGGGAGCCTGCTTCCCTTCCTCTCTCTCTGCCTGCTTCTCTGCCTATTTGTGATCTCTGTCAAATAAATAAATAAAATCTTTAAAAAAAAAAAAAAAAGAATGTTGGCGATGTAGCATTTCTTAAAAGAGAGTTCCACCATTGTCTCCAGAAATGTCTTCTAAGTTACTGACACCCATGGAGAGGATTTGATCTAACCAGAAGATGTCAAATGCAGAATTTTCAGACAACGGAAAGATGTGTGTGATTTTTTTAAAGTGATCCTTAAGTTAAAGATTGTTGGCTGAACATTCAAAGAATTTCAGTTTTTAGTCATTCACCAGGAATAACAAAAAAAGTTGTGCATCTACAGACATTGGCAGCTACACAACACCTGTTTGGCTGACAGTGACTGTCCAAGGGGCACTGATTTTAAGACATTTTCCGACGTATTAAAACATAAAAAAGAAAAGTGTGCTGAATTTCATCCAAGAGAGTCTTTGCAAAGCTTATAGGAGAGTGATAAATAAAGGTAAATGAAATCTAAACACAGGGGAGAAGCGATCATTACTCCTTGAGTCTCAGTTTTATCTTGAATCACTTGTATGGCCTTCCTAAGACATAATCTTTTCTTCTAGAAAGTAGGTGTAATCTGAGTTGTATTGATTGCATGTGACAGTACCTAAGTAAATGGATGATCATGTGTAGAATGTCATGGTTATGTCAATTCAGTGGGTCAGAGTCTTTGAGGGTTGGAAGAGAGAAACTTGGAGAAAGGAAGGAGCACAAAAGGGTTCACTGATGACGTCTTTTTGGGAAGAGCAGACTGAATCAGCCCAGTTCCTTAGAAAATTAAAAATAAAAGACCCTTAATACTGGGATTTTTTTAAAGTAATCTCCATGCCCGACATGGGGTTCAAACTCATGACCCCAAGAATCACATGCTCTACCATCTCAGCCTGCCAGGTGCCCTTAGCCATAACATTGGTTTGACCACAAACATAACTTGTTGAAGGCGAGAACGAAAAGAAAAACTTTATCTGGGAAAAGAGGAAATAGCAGAGACAACATTTGCCTAAGTCAGACATTCTGATTGGGAGGTCTTAGATGGCTTGAGTCCAAGTTGTTCCATCTGACCTAGGATGTCTGGCCATAGCAAATCCCAGAAGAGCCGTTGTTTGTGATGCCAAGATTCTTGGGCCCCATTTGTCCATTGCACCTGAATCCCAAAGTCCCCCCCGCCACCCCGCCAAGAGAAAAACATTTCTTTGGCTTTTTGGTTCTTAAATTCTATAAGTTCGGTCCCTTGCCCCCACTAAGCTGGAGGACATATCAGGACTTGGAGAATGAGGCAGTGCTGGAGAGAAATCGGGCAGAGGAAGGGCCACCCCTCTCCTAGCCCACCTTCCATGGTTACAAATGTTTCCGCAAGCTGAACAGGGCCATTGTATATTTCATTTACAATGATTGTACAACAGCTGTATAATCGATGTTGTTGAAGATAGGAGTGTTGCTCAGAGTGCAGCATAAATGTCCACAGTGAGCTGCAAATGTGAATAAGAATGGCCCTGCCTGCATAGTAATTGGTATTATTATCCGAATGAATGGGAAAGCCACATATGGATGGATGGGTGGGCCTTTGAAAGGGTGCAGCATGAGAGACTAACGGTAGTGCTTATTTTCTCTTATCCACGTCTGTTTTCTCAAATAACCAGCCAGAGGAGGTGGAGGAAAGGGGATAAGAAGTGGGAATGCAGCGGGGGAAAGAGGGAAACTCTTTATCTGCTGTTCTGCAGCAAGCCTGTTTGCCTCTTTCTGTGCCCATTCTTATTAATTGCAACTAATATATCACATATCCCCACCCTAAAAAAAAAAAAAAAAAAAAATCTGTTACAAAAGGATAGAGGCCCAGGCTCAGGTGAAAGGGGTAAGGTTGAGGGGGAGACATAGGAAAGAGAAACACTTCAGGTTAATTGGAGCTGAGAATATAAAATACTCGTCTTAAAGTGTGTGCTTCAGTTATGAGAAGGAAAGTGTCGAGATCATAATGTTTTCTGTGCAGGATTCAACACAGCATGGGTGTTTTAAAACAAGCGGTAATCATTTCTCATGGAGAAATTATAAGCTGCAGCTCCAGGCTCAGGACAAGCACATGGGAGACTCGTTCTTTTCATGTCTCCAGGGAGACACAAGGAGACACTCGGTAGTTAGCGGCTGAGTCCCTTGAACCAAACGGCAGAGTTAGTGATGGAGAGATTTATATAGTTTAATTTGCTCAGTGCTTTATTCATTCAAAAAGAAATGACATGGAATTCTCCTAGAATTCTGAAAAGTAAGAGGGAAGAAATATGGGTTTGGAAAAATCAAACTGCCTGGCTCCTATAGACACTGGGAAGCAAATTTGATCAACTTTGTGATCAGGAAACAACACAACATTGTTACAATGAGTTCTTTGGCAAAGCTGGCTATGTTATTTCTTTTAAAGACAAGACCCTTTGAGCCGGATGCAAACACAGACTCTGCCGGGTTAGACAGTGCTTTGGTTTGGCTGCTCTCATCCTGGATTATTCACCCATGTGGCATCTGAATCGCTATTAGGTCACTGTTTAAAGATTCATTTTTACTGGAAATAATTTCTCTAAAGTAATAAACAACACACTGCATAATACCGAGTTAAAAATTCTTAGAAATAAATGCAGGGAAATTAGTTACAATTATTCACATAGTTCTTCAAAATGGTAGTACATGAGAAGAAAGAGGGGTCCTTCTCACCCTTTTTTTTGAAAATCCATCTTTGTTTACTTCATTCCCAAGTATTAAGAGATTGCATGAACCATTTGCATAGGATAACTAACATATACCACATCATTTGCACGTCTGCAAGTACACGTGAGTAACCGTAATTACACGTGACACCAATTACTCTATTACTTTGTATTAAATTATAATGGAAAATTCCACTAGAGAATTGAAGCCTAATTGCATCTTAATTTGCATAATTTTGCATATTAATTACATCTCAGATGAATAATAAATTTCAGCAGATTTTTAATTTATGCATAGACACAAAAACAAGTGGAGAAATAATTTAGAAAAAAAAAATACCAGCAACTATTACTTAGGGCATTCAACTAATTTTGCTTAGTTTAGCAAAACAAAACTTGGTTTGTTTAATATAGCATCTTTAGGCTGATTGCTGTTTATTGCACAATATGTCAGTCTTGAAACATAGGTGCAGACATGGCTTTTCTTAATAAAAAAAAAAGTGTTCAATTATAGCATTTCAAGTTTGGGATTTTATATTTTGATAAAACTGTCGTGGGGATAACATCATTTAGTTGGAAATATCTATAATTGTGATGTATTTTATTGAGGCTTAATCTCTGTTGCAGTTATTTTAAATGCAAGGTATTATGAAAAACGGAATGTAAAGATATCTTGGCGAAGGAGATCACTAATAAAATATGCCAACGCTTTCTAATTTTGAGTCTATTATGAAGTCACCCAAGAATGTTTCAGTGATTTCACATGAATGATTCAGAGTGAGAAATTCCATACAGTTTTGTTTTGCAGAGTACCACAATTTAGAAGAATGGCTTTTAAAGATGACTACTATTTTCTAATCGTTTTCTTTGTTTTTCCTTGCCTGCGTGGTAAACAATAATAATGCCAGAGACCTTGGTGTTAAATTTAGTCACCCTTGCTTCAGATTTACCAAATAAACAGAAGGTTTATTTCTCTGAAATAATTCACACGTTTTAGTTACGTAGCTCTATCTAGGTTGACAGTCATTAGGAAACACCGATTTAGTGTTCCTCAAATGACAGTATGTAACGGAAAATTCATTTCATCCCCGTCTTGCCTCAACCCGAGCCCTAATGCTTTGTACCTGCTGCCACTGTTAGGGGGGAAACCCTTCGCTCTGCCTCCACCAAGTCTAATACTGTGATCATTTGCCAAATTATACAAAAGAAGAGGATGACAACGTCCTAATAAATCAGGAAACTGTCAGGATTAATAATCTCAGCCGTCATCTGTTTTCCTATAAAAGCCCTACTGGCATCAAATATTTTGCAGTTTGTTTTGCAGTTCTGTTGGTACAGAAACTGGACCTGTGCCAGCCTGGGGCCACACGAACTCCAAGAGGCCATTCTATATGTCTTTTATCACATTAATCTGGATTTCACAACTGTGCTGGTTCAAAAGGCTGTAGGCAAGAATTCTTTGCAACATATGTTCCCCTTCTCCAGTTACCAATCACAGTTATTATTTGCTAGTTAATACACAACACTTAGAGCTAAAGGTCTGGATTTGTCTTTGTGTCCTTATAGTCCGCTATTTGCTGTTTGCATCCAAAGAAGTTTGCCTTGTTCATAGTGAAAATAAAGACTCGTCAGTGTTTTCTCGATTACATGAATTTCTCTCAGATGCTTGACTCGGGGCCTGGGTTTCTGTTAAACAGGTTAGCGCCCTGGGAGTGTTTTTGATTATTTGAATGTTTAAAAGCTGAGATACTTCAGCTCTTAAAAACAGAACTGCATCGATGATTGTATCTGTCCCTTTACTTTTTTGTTCAACCCTTTGGACCAGGTTCTTATATTCAAGAAAGATTTGAGCAGGATGAAGCCCTCAAAAGACCCAATCCTTCCAACATTTAAACAATGGTTCCCTCTTGTGGCAAGGTTTGAGTACTGTGGTTTGTGACTTTCAAAGGGATTACCATGAAACATACAGTATTAATCTGCTTTGCAGATAATATTTGGAGTCTTTCCTAGGTCCCCCAGGCCTTTGTTACCTATTTCCAGCCAGGTGCAAGCTCTGGAATTTATTGAGAAAGACTAGCCAAGGAGTCTGAAGCTCATTATAGACAGTACTGGGCGGGGTGTGGGATCTGTTTTGGGGTAGAATGTCCATATTTTAGGGTAGTTTTGAGGATGTTAATGTGGGTGTTGGAAAAAAGACAGTTTAGCCTTTCACTGAAAGCTCTGGAAATGGATTTAGAACTTCACTATTCACAATTCATTATCTCCTGAGGGAACATCGCTAGTGTAGAATTAAATCTAGACTACGCTTGTTCTTTCAGGCATTTTATCCTCAAAGTTCATCTGCGGGGGGGTGGGGAGGATGGGGGGAATCTGACACTTAACCAGTTGTTCAAAGATAGTCTTTCCAAGCACCTTTAATATATGCTCTCAAAGATTTATTTTGAGTCCAATTTCCCCAGGGGCCACCATCTTACGCTCTCCAAATTACTGTGATAAAGAGCATTCTTCTGACACAGCAACTATACACAGCCCACAAATGCTTTCTTTCCGTGTGAAGCTATGTTCAGAACAGCAACAGCCAAGAGATGTCCCTTAAGTAGATTTTTTTTCCCTTAAGCTTATGTTTAATGTAAAAGTAAAGTGTTGTTAGTTATAGAGACAAGAAGCTGCTCTTGCGGTCATAGGACCATAAGTATCTAGGAAGGATTGCAGCCATCCACGCAAGACGGAGGTGAGGTTTTTTCAGTACACTTCAAAATCCTGAGTAATAAAAATGTCGTCTTTCAATTCCACTCCAAGGATCCTTTTTAAAGAAGGAAAGGATTCGTATTTATCAGGTCTTTTTCAAGCCACAACCCTTCTCGCTCACCACAGAGTTTATGTATGTAGAAGTTAAACATGGAAACTGAGGTGCAAGATGGAAATGTCCACTAGTTCTGGGTGTCTGGGAAGGGTGGTCAAAAGAGAGCTAGTTGCCAAGAAGGGAGAGCCCAGAGATCATATAATGACTAATACCATGTTACTTACTCTTCTGACTCCAAGTGAATACCTCCTTCCCTTCTCTCCCCCTCCCTCCCCAGGCTCAGCCACCAAGTAACAAGTGTCTTTCCTTGATTGCTGAGGCCACAAGGACACCACAGGCCACCTCCACATTTTTCACTGACCGTGCACCATTTTGTGCAGAAACACACAGGGAGCTCATTTTTAACTCTTCACCAGCAATGTGAGTCATATAAGCAACTCACATAACACAGGAAGATTATACATTCAGGAAATAATATTAGTATCAATTGAATTTTTAGCTGGAATTTCAACATTGAAAAGAATGACCTTCTTCAAATAACGACTATTTATTTATTTATTTTGGTAAATTGTGTTTCCCACGGTGAATCTTGCTACACTTTTCTGTCCTCACTAGGGACAGAAGTGCCCCATTTACGCCCCCTTTGTCATGTTCTCTCTTAGGGTTGGTGTGAGTTTCCTGGAGCAGGGAGGAGTTACTGCCTAGGATTCCTTTCCTTAAACTTTTCTGGCTGCCTTTTTGTTCACTATCACAATATAAAATTTTATGAAATAGTGACCATGAAAAGCTTGCCCACAAATGCGCAATTATTAGTTCTTGTGGACATATATTTTTAAGTCATTATCAAATGGCTTTTATAGGATATGTACCTGCAAACTCTCAGTCTCTCCCTGTTCTTGCTCGCTCTCTGTCTCTCTCTGAGACTAGCCATGTAATTCATCAGCAGAGGAACGATACAAAATAAAACTCCATTTGACTTTTCATCTTCCCACTCTTAGAAGAACACAGAGGACCCTGGAAGTTTGCAAAACAAAAAAGGACATGGAAGGAAGTGTAACACAGAGGTCTCCCAATTTTAGATTTAAAGATTCAGTAAAATTTCAAACACAGTATTCAAGATTTGGGGACGATGAAGATTTTCCAGTTTTTTATTTTGCTAGACTTTTTTTTTTAATCTAAAAATAACCATAGATGCTATCATTTATAAAAGAAAAGCTACCTTAAAAACAAAGGAATAGGTAGAACATAATCTCAAAATATAAAAAGGACATCCTTTTCATTGGCTATATTTAGCTTTAGAAAACAATTACTCCACTTTCTTTATTTTCCCCCCTTTATGCTTTCATCAATTAGATCAGTTAAACTTCAGTCTAGAGTAGCGCTAGTGCACAGACCAGCATCCGGGACTCACAGGGACCAACTCTGCCATCCATGCTTTCATGATGCATTGTTTTATTTTCACCATATTATTCTAAATCTGTTTGGTACTTAACTTGTTTCCATCTTCTGACTATAAACACCTTGAGGTCAGAAATTCCTGTAACTGAAGCATTTTCTAAGAAGCACTCCAAAAATTTCAGTTGGCCAAATGAACCCAAGATATAAAAGAAAATTATATGATTTTTGCAAGAGTTGATTTTCCCTCCTAAAGACAAGTAACTCCTTATAGGCATGTAGAAAATGGGTTAGAAATGTTAGAATGGTGGCAGGGGGAGGTAACCAAAACCAAAACCAAAAGAAATGTTAGAAGGTATTATTGATCACATCTGCACAGGATAGCAATGAGGCACGTGTCCAAGAAGATACTAATTTCTCAAATTGCTCTACTATGTCCAACCCTAAATCGCATAGGTATATATATCAAAAAGTTTCTGGAATCCTACTCTAATTGAAACTGCAAACAAGGGTTGAGATATGGGGAGGAAATATGTATGTCTTACTGGTCTTGCTGTTGGCCAAACACTTCTATTTTTAGATTCTCTTTGGTGAGCTTGATAGCTGACAGCCAAGGTTCAGAGGCTGAGAGGTTCAGAGTTGGAAAGCCTTTAGGAAATCGTCTGTCTCAACCTTCCCAATGCATGCAAGAGGAAATTGAGACTCAGAAGGATGAAACAAACTGGTCTGCTGACTTCCCAGCCAATGCTTTTCCCACTCAAAACTATTAGATTGACAAAAGGGAAAATCATGTGGCAATTTGGGCTTTTTAAAAGAGAATTTTTAGAGGTAATCTAATTATTTTTATGTTGTATTAAGAAAGAGAGAAGGGAAGGAAGAGCAAGCCGCCAAAATCAGCAAGGTGAACTCTGCAGAAAACCTGGTTTTCATCAGTTGGTCATAGCCTTGGGAGCCAGACCAGGGCCCAGAGGAAAATCCTGGGCTGATCTATTCTTGGCAGAAAACGTTTTTTGGGGGTAAGCCGCCCACTAGCCTTTTTTTTCCTCCCATCTTGTAGATAAAAATGAGTGTTTAAAAACTGTGCTAAAATTTTCAAAAACACCTTAAAAAGATTCCATTACTTAAAGTGATTTGGATAATTGTGTTCAATGGTAGCCATTATTTAAAAATATAATTAGTTGCTGAACTCAGAGAAGGAGGGAAATTTCTGCAGGTGTTTCTCATTATTTGCTATGCATACAAAATATCTGCATAAATTACCATTATTATTCCAATGTATACTAAGAGACAATAAAGCATTAGCAAGCAAAGAAGAACGCTGTTGACCCACAGACTGCGAGAGAGGCCTGGATTCACAGTAATAGAGCGCTGGCCTTCAGAGCTATTGTTGCACATGTGCAACTGCATTCAGGATTGAAAGAAACAATTTTGCACCTGTAACAATATTACATATGGAACGTAACTCCATCAGAAAGATATTGAAAATGGAGGAGGGGGGCAGGGAGAAACAACCACAAAACAATGTGAAAAGGAACAATGTATGCTCTAATTGTTTCAAAAGGTTTACACATGCTGTAGGTGGGTATTGGGGATGTTTCATTGCTTTTACAGCCCCCCATAGAATGCACAGATGAGGTTTTATTTTAAGTCCGTGGTGCATTTCACATGTTTCCTTTATGGCGTTTCTAGGGTTCAAGAGCAACGTCCTTTTCGGCACAGTCCCCAGAACTTTCTGTGAAATGGAGAAATGTTCTGCATCCGTACAATCCAATACCAGCAGCCATCTCTGACCACTGAACACTTCAAAGGTGGCCAGTGCAACTAAGGAACTGATTTTTTAAAATTCAATAAATTTAAATTCAAAAAACTACATGTGCTTAGTGAATGCTAAATTGGACAACACAGTTATCCTTAGTTTCATCAGGTTGTCTCTGTCAATAAAAATAATAACTAATACCTTTTGAGTACTTATTACATGCCAGGAACTAGGCTAAATATTATCTCATTTAATTACCACAACAAGTCTCTGAGGTCAGCACTATCACAGTTGAAGAGACTCAAGTCTGTAAAAATTAAATTACTTATCTCGAAGTCACCAGAGTCACATGTGAAGGAGTCAGAATAGAATTCAGACAGTCTGACTCCAGATTTCTCCCTGTTGAACTCTTAAGGTGGTATCAAGAAACATGCTGTGGCATTTACTTTTTTGTAGTATAAATCAACTTCTGTGGGCATAGAACATGAGTTCAAATGATGAATGTATACTGTAGGGATGAGTTACATTGGAGGGAAAGATTAACCAGGGATCAATCCAGTTCATGATACTGATAGGATGGAAGCCCAGAGGAGCTGAGATCAAACCAATGAGGTAGCATTAGAAAGCTTAGAACCAAAGTTGTTGAGATATGCATGTGTATACCTATACCAAATGCCCCACAGCACATCCCATAGTAAACACTCATAAAATGGTAAATCTGATCACACAACTGAGAAGGAAGACACAGAAGGCACGTCATAGCCTACTCACTCATGGACAAAGAGCCAATGAAGAACACTGACTGGGAAAAGAAGGTAAGTTACTGACAGTGATCATCATTTGGGTTTTCAGGTATCATCCCAGCTTTGTGGGAATAATACTACACCAGTATGCCCCAGCCTCTGGTAGTTCCAGGTTTCACAAACCTCCTCATGCTTAAGACTCAACCAAGAAAGGAATAATACTAAGAGGTTGTTCCAGGGAATAAGGAAAGCAGGAAATTGGTTTCCCTTATTTGATCACTCTCATATGGCAGTGGCTGGTAACAAGAACCTATGTGGAGTCTGGCTACCAAAGCTTTGTATTATTCATGGAAACTTCCTGGGTTATACACATTTGCATGGCTTTTGACTCCATAAGTAGACCCCTTAGACCAGAGGGGTCCAGAACGTAGAAGAAACTTCATTTCTTAACTGTGTTCTAGGAATTTTGCACAGCTTAGGTAGGTAAAAATCATTCCCCCTGAACTTGAGAGAGGTGAGATAACTTGCCCCAAATCACAAAGCTAGTGAGTTAGAAATTCCAAATTTGAATTCAGATCTATTAAATTTAAAAAACTGGAACTGTCTTTACTACTCTGACCTGGTCCTCACCACCATACAGTAAGGTCTGTGATCCTAAATACAATCCAGTCTCATTTCTGAGGTTTAGTACAACCAGAGTTTAAAAGACACAAACCACATCCATCAGACTTGCATGATGGCATATCTTAAAATCCTGATTAATTCTGTTCCCTCCAACTAAATGAGACTCCACACTCTTTATCCCCACCCTTGTCTTATAACCTCTTGCACAAAACTTCCCAAATTTCTCATTTTTCACAGTAATTTTACTGCTCACCTGCCTCAACTTCCTCTTGGGAACAGAGTTAATTACCCGACCCATGGGGTCCCATTGCCATCCTTCTCTTTGTTGACTCTAGGGCACAAACAGTCGTATGATTATTTGCTTAGGTGTCCACATTGTCCACTCTGCTACTCAAAGGTGCCTTCTATGGCAGCCCCTTTATGTATCTTTGGTAACTGAGAAAGCACCCACACATAGAAGGTGCTTAAATACGCGCTGAATGGAACCAAACGGCAAGTTCACACAAACACTATCCAAGATACATGTTTTTTCCTCATTGACAATGCTGTTGAATGAGCTAGCCATGACAATGATATCTTCATGATCACATTTACATATTACTTGGTAAGTATTTGCTTCTGACTCTGTTTCCCCGCAGGACTGAGAACCCTTTAAAGAGCGTGTCTTATTTCTGTCAGCATAGCTCATATGTTAAGAGCACAGACTCTGACCTCAGCCTATTGAGTCCCAAGTGCCCCACCCCCAACCTCTTTACCAGCTTTATGATGAATTGCACATTGGTCTTAATTTACAAGGCTGACTGAGTGAGGACGTGGAGAGTTGATGACATTGAAGGAAACAAGAGTCATAGCACACCACAAAGGGCCACAGAGGAAGCACTACATTTAGTCAAGAGGCAGGAGGACGAAGGGGGGGGATCCTAGATCAGAGCTTTGACTTGGGTTTCTGTGAGAAAGGCAAGGCAGACCAGTTTAGGATTGGCTAATTTGAATAATTCCAGTAGGTTTCCGCTCTAAGGTTGCCTGGTCCCTGCCCTGGGATAATTTAGGTTAGTGGAAATAAGGTTTGGTGTGTGAGATTTAGGCAAGGAGGTGGCTGGGAGAATAGACTTGGGACTGGTTGGTTTGCATATGAAAGGCGTCCTTCTACCTGAGCTTTAGCGATCAAGTTTTTTGTTTGTTTGTTTTTAAGTAGGCTCCATGCCTAGCCTGAAGCCCACCTAGCAAGCAAGATTGTTAAGAAGTCAAAACATTGTAAGATGTAGGGGGAAAAAAACCAAAACAAAACGTGATTAACACACCGGGACTTTGACAAGCTGCTCACTCTCTGCCTCCCTCCCTCATCTGTAAAATGGGGATAATAACACCACGTAGAGTGGTAGCAAAAGTTAAATGAAGTGTGTGACATATGGAGTATGATATAAAAATCAGCCATAATATTTGTCATGATAACCCCTCTCACACGCCTCCCACAAAGCAGGAGGTCCCCCGAAAGTCCTGAATGAGTGAATGCGTGAATGAGTTCCCATGATCACGCACCTTCATGTCAAGCAACCAACATTTTCAATTTCTTAGAAACAGAAAATGAATCTGTGGGGAAAATTGGCACCGGAGTGGAAAGATGAATCAAATCTAGAGAAAGAAGATTCCCAGCCACTAAAGGGTTGCTGCGGTTTTCCTATAGTGCTTCCTTTAGTCCATCTATCTCTGTCTCAATATTTAAGGCAGGCATTTGTCTTTCAGGTTTCCTTTGGCATCACTGCAGTCATCAAATGAAACATAATTTCCCCCATCCATAACCCAGTGAAGTTTAGTTGGACTTGGTACTACTACTCTCACTCCCAATTTTACAAAGAAAATTTGCATCTTCAGACATCAGCAGCACAAGACAACCTAAGAAATAAGTGTGCATTAAGCTTCTAAATAGACGTTTCCTTTATTATCTGTATATAGCATCTATCTAATGGAAAACGAAGCAACAGCATCCATCTCTTTCTAGTGGCATTAAAATTCAATGGAATCCAACAAACCCTCCTTGTTACAAGCAGAGGACGTGTTTCATTCTCTACTTCTAATGAACCTGGCATCTTAGATGCATAGACATTTAGAGTCAGAGAAATGGAGAATATTTAATCTACCCCCTCGATTTCCAAAGAAGAAAACAGATTCCAATGCCCCATCTGCCATTTCTTGTCAACAATCATGGAAAAAGGAGAGGTGCCTGGGTGGCTCAGAGGGTTAAAGCCTCTGCCTTCGGCTCAGGTCATGATCCCAGGGTCCTAGGATTGAGCCCCACATTGGGCTCTCTGCTCAGCAGGGATCCTGCTTCTTCCTCTCTCTCTGTCTGCCTCTCCGCCCTGTCATATAAATAAATAAAATCTTCAAAAAAAAATCATGGAAAAAGGAATCATTTCTGTGTGTTCAGGACATCCAGAATAATGTCTTGTTTTCTTAAATCAGCATTATGGACTGATACGTGCAGACATTTTACTGGTATTTACACAAGAAACTTAACATCAGTTAACAATGAGGCTTGGAAATGTCCATCTAATGTACCCTTGCTGTAGAAAGCATAGCAGAAATAACCCATATTATAACATGAACAAGTAACTAATCCTCTTATGCATAGATGTCAATAGCTATATGGAAAGGGCACTGGGTGGGGCCTTGGGGCACATTTGCTGATCTCTTAGCTTTGCGACTATGTGTAAATTCTTTAAACACTCAAGTCTCTGTTTTCTTACCTATAAAATGAGCACATTAAACCAGATGTTCAAGATCTAACTTGGCCTGGTTTGATGAGAGAGATTACGCTCAAACTTTATGGCACTAATTACCTAAGGGTCAGGTCTGAATGTCAAGACCAGTTCACATAGACCCAGTATAGAATTAGGCAGACTACATGATAACCTCATATAGATACTCTTTACACATTTATCATCTTTTGTAATCTTTTAACGCTACTTCCTATAACAAGAAGTCCAATTTTAAAATAAGTTGAGTTATAGGTCTTTACCTAGCATTCATTTCTCTACACTTGAAATGGAAAATGTTCACTAATTAGTCAGGTTCATGATTTAGTTTGTAAACTCAGAGACCATATCTAGGTTTTACATAATATTGATTACATGCTCTGGGCTCATTAAAGGATAATAATTTAAAAATCACTTTTAAGTGTTAGCTTTCTCTAGCTAATTTCCTTTCCATATGAATGCTTCATATTTTAATATATAACCCTTTTCTCCTATTTATTTATTTATTTATATTTGCTCTAGAAAACCAGTGAAAATTAATCTAGAATGATGATAAAATTAATGGAAATTTAAATGAAAGTGCAATCTTATTGGAATTTCATTTTTGATGACATAATAATAGGCTTATATAGCACCTTTCATCTATGGACCTCTAAGTACTTTACAAACATTAGTTAATTCGCACAACAATCCTGTGAAGTTGGCAATTATAATCAGCCCCATTATGTAAATCAGGGAAGTGCCATACAGAAAGGTTAAGTTCCTCAGGCAATGTGGAAACCAGTGGCAGAGCCAGCTTCAGACCACAAGCTTTCACGTGCTTAGCGCCGCATACCCAAAAAGGCTAGTGGAAAGTCGACCATTCATCTTGGTTGCAACAAAAAGCCCTCTTTTCGAAAGAAATGAAGACCCAAAGAGATGTCCAATTTTGTCACTTTTTCAGTGTTCCACACTGGCTGTGAAACAGCTAGAAAGATAGGGCAGGACAGACCAGAAGTTGCCTTGAAATGTGAAGAGAACTGGTACTTAGTCAATGAATTTCCCCACCTGTATGAGAATCCCACCAGAAGGCCATGTGATCCCTATTCGTTCATCAGCCACATCTGAAGGAATAAAAAGTATCAAATCCAAATACTATTGTGAACATTGTTTTAGCAGCAGAAATTCTTTCTTGAGTGCTTATTATTTTAGGGGTCTTATATTAATTGTTTTGTATATTACCTGATTTAATCTGCATCACAACCTAAGTGGTTTAGTTAAAACTGCTGTGTAACAAAGCACCCTACAACTCAAGACTTCAAAATACATTTATTCTTGCTCACCAATTGTAGGTCAGCTGTGGGATGGTGATACAGGTTGGGTTGACTTAAGCTGCAGGTGGGTCCAGGCCTGCTCCACGAGCCTCTCCTCTCCTTCAGAGATGGAGAGCTAGAGTACAGGTTTCTGATGACAGGCATACTTTAAACTTATTGCATCATATTGACTGATAACCCATCAGTGAATGCAAGTTACATGGTCAGGCTCAAAGCCAAATTACAGTGACGTTCCTTCTGCCCTGCATGAAGCCAGTGGAATTGCATAGCTAAACCCAGTTATCACTGGGGCAGAAAAAGTTATTCTCCCCATTAAGGTGATGGAGAGGTGTGAATGTTTTTGAATGATCATCTAACCTCCCCTTGTAGTTATTCTTGTTCCCATTTTACAGACAAAAAAGTAGGCTGCTGCCAGAGAAAGTTTAGGGGCTTGCATTTCTATACTTCTCCCACCATCTGCTGTCTCCCTTCAAGCACCAAGTATATTACAGGCTGCTTTCTCCTCTCTCAGATCATCCACTCAGAAGTGATATAAATCCACCATCTCCACTTCACTGGAGACTGATGATGATTTAAATTACAGGGCCATGGACCTCTCCACCCGGGTTATGGCTTAAGCAGGGGCTAAATAGGCCTTTTTGATTCCATGCCTACCGTTCCTCATGGGACCAAGAAGCACTGAGCCCTTCTCTTCCCTTCATCACCGGTGCGTTTAAGCCATTAAACCATCCCGTTGCATTTCAATGAATGAGGCAGACAATTCACAAAAAGCACCCTTTAGCTTTTGGATATATGAATTAATCTTTCCAGCTAACCAGATACAGAGTTCACCTAAGGTTTCTGACCTCCTCACGATAAATATTAAACATATCAGACTTACTCAGTAGAAGCAATGCCAATTACCAACAGTCCCTGGGTCAAAGATCTGAGAAGTGATAAAAAGGTCAAATAAATCAGATCAGGAAGTCAGGCAAGAATTTTATGACTGGTGTGAATATTACACATAGTCCACAAACAGCTGTCTCCTGCCAATACCGGCAAGGACATAAGGAAGTGTGAACGGGCCATTCAAATCTTGTACTTTTGTGGGCTGCTACAGATTTCAGCCCTATTTACAGGCTGAAAAACATCACGGACACCGGGAAAGAGACTGGTGACTTTATTAGCATACATTTACAGATGTAAGAGGAGCTGATAACATTTAATATCTGTGAAACCTTGGAACGGATAAAAGCTGCAACATTCCAATGTTTCTTTTTCAAATTCCGCTTTGCAGAGTGCAAGGATTCCCTGGCAGGGGTACGGGAGCAGCTGCCGGAGAAAACAGAGAGGCAGAGGTACCGTGCCCTTGGCCTCCCCTTACTCTGCTGGAGCAGCTGCATTTTTATCTGCTTTATCAATTGAACTCCATGTACGATTACATTTGAATAAAAGCATTCTGCTGGTTAAAACAACAACAACAACAACCACCACAGTTAGGAAACATTGGTTTTGATCACGCCTTCCTCTGCTATCATATCCATTTTCCAACACCCAAGAACAGCGCTTCTCTTGAACACGGCCTTAACATTTATTTATTTAATTTTTGACTCTTTATGTATCAGCAAAGAATGGGATTATCTTTGCCACGTTTTGGCCTTTTTTCCACAACATGCCCCATTTTATTTTGATTGCTTTAATCTTTTTGTTCTCTCCTCCTTATGTTCAGCCTCAAAATTGCTATTTTACTCCTAGCCTAGGGACAGGCATGTTTGATACCATTTCAAATAAATAATCTAACTGGAGATTGGAGAGGAAAACAATGTGATCTCTCAGGTCTAGGAATGGTTGTGTTTCATTTAATTTATGCAAAGCCTTCTGTACCACACTCCCTATAGAGTTTCCTTTGGAAGCCTGACCACTACCTTTCAGGAGAGTGGAGTTTCCTGGAGCACATGGTAAGGATCAGCATAACCCAAAGGGCTTTTTCCAATCACTTCCACTTCCCATCTCTTTTTTCTAAGTGTCATGTACGGAGGAGCAGAGAGACCACAGATACACACAGGCTGCTCCCTGAAAACCAGAGCTGCTTTGTATCTATTTATATGTGGACATGGTGGGACCCCCTGGACAGCATAGTGGGGCTTCACTGAGATTGCCACAGCCTTCACTTTTAACACAATATTCCAAGCCTCCCTTTTTCTGACCACGGTGAGTACTACCTCACACTGTACCATCCCTCAGTTTCTTGGCTCCCTGAACTGTGCCTTCACTGTTCCAGAGAAGGAAGAACCAAATTTAATCTTCACCGATGTCAAGGGATTCTTGTGTCTTCTTTGGCACCACTCTTGGTGGCAAATTTCTAACCCATTTAGACTACTGTGGCTTTAGACTTCATGAAAATGCCCTTGCTGACCAGTCTTAAATGGTCTTTAAATCTGCAATCATGTTGAAATAAAATTCGTGAAATGGGTTCTAGGTCCCACTTTTGGGTTGTTGATGAACAGGGGACTATACTGATCCTTTTTAAATAAAACACATTTACCTTCTCTGTGACACAGACATAAGGCTAGCTGAGATCCCACTTCTTAAATTCTTCCTTTGGTACCACAGTAGGGGTCCACGTGCAAATTCTGATTTTGCAAAATACCACTTGACTCCCTGTAGTAGACGCTATCATGCTCCATCCATATCTGCGCCACTGTGATCTGTGTACCTAGGGTAAACTTTCAGCTGCTAGCCCCTGAAAATCTGTCTAGTTTTCCTTAATGTCCGGATACATGTCTTAAAGTATGACGGGCTGAAAGCACAGAGAATGAATGCCCTTTGGGGAACAGTTCCAAACTCTGATTGAGGGATCTGAGGTTAAACACTCCAGTTCCATCAGCCTCTAGGTAGGGTAACTGGCTGGGCATGGGCTTCCAGAGTCCCCCTGGGGGATGAAGCATGGGCTTCCAGAGTCCCCCTGGGGGATGAAGCTCCAGTTGCCCACAGTGGTGATTTCATGACACATCAGTTTTCTGTTTTCTTCCCTTGCCTGACCCATTCCCCAAATTTCCTATTGGCATCTTCTGGAATCAACTCCCAAATAAACTATTAGCACTCGGATCCTTGGTTTAGGATTTGGAGTAACCCAAACTAAAATACTGCCATAAGCCTCAAGTCTGTTGTTAGTAAAAGGGAAGATATATGAATGCCATCATTGTCTTGCAAATATTAAGGGAAATAATATCTATATAATTTGTATGCCATTATTATGACAACAAAACAGACATTCAATAAATTATTGTTATCCATTATAACTCCCCATCCTGCTCCGATACCTCTTTCACCGGATTGCCTACCACTTTATCCTCTACTTATTCCAACCAGGTCACAGTGGTCTTGTTGCTCTCCCTTAAACATGCCAAGCACATTCCTACTCCAGAGTCTCTGCACCCCCAGTGTCCTTTTCCAGATATCTGCATGGCTTTCTCTAACACTTCAGACCTTACTCAAATGTGAGCTAATCAAGAAAAGAGTTGCCTGGGGTGCCTGGGTGGCTCAGTAGGTTGGGCAGCTGCCTTCAGATCAGGTCATGATCCCAGGGTCCTGGGATTGAGCCCTGCATTGGGCTCCCTGCTCAGAGGGGAGTCTGCTTCTCCCTACCCCACTCCCCCACTTGTGTTCCCTCTCTTGCCATGTCTCTGTCAAATAAATAATTTTTTAAATGAAAAAAATTTAAAAAAGAGTTCTCTGACCTTCATATGTAAAGTCGTACTTCCCATAACATCTCAGTAACAAATCCCCTTTCCCCAATCTTATTTTTCTCCATTACAGTAATCACTTTCTACTAGAACAGAAACTTCATAATGGAAGGAGCCACATCTGTTTTGTTCCTGGTATATGCATCCCCAGCATCTGTAACAGGGCTGACCACATAGAAAATGCAAAAATAATATTTGTCAAATGAATGAATGAATCTTCATAAAACCCCAAATTTAAAAAGTCTTTTTAAAGTATTCTCATATGGGGATAACTAAGTGGCTCAGTTGGTTAAGCAGCTGCCTTTGGCTCAGGTCATGATCTAAGGGTCCTGGGATCGAGTCCCACATTGGGCTCCTTGCTCAGTGGGAAGCCTGTTTCTCTCTCTACCTCTGCCTGCCATTCTCCCTGCTTATGCTCTCTCTCTCTCTCTGACAAATAAATAAATAAAATCTTTAAGATAAAATAAGATTAAAAAATAAAGTATTCTTATATGGAGATACACCGATGAGGGGGATCTTAACAGATTATGACAGTGGCATGATACGCTGGCTAAAACAGACTCTTTAGAGCCACTTATTAAATATTTCGTCATTTTGTCATCCTGTATTTACATATTGTAGTTTGAAACTGGCTGTGATAGAAGTATTTACACCATGGAAATGGGCTAATGCTATAAAGACTTCTGGTTTTTTTGAACACCGGTTTACCCACACACCACTGATGACAGCAAAGATTCTGGTCCAAACAAAGGAACCTTCAGATTGGCTAGAACATAGCTTTAAAGAAAGGTTAGAGGACAACATTATTGGACACTAATAGCATCCTGGTCACTGGGTTGTGCTTTATATACGTGCTTTAGACTAGATAATCTGTGCCCCCACTCCCAAATTCACATGTTGAAAATTACTGCCCAATGTGATGGTATTAGGAGATGGGGTCTTTAGGAGGCTATTAGGTCCTGAGAGTGGAGCCCTCATGAATGGGATTAGTACTCTTATGAAAAAGACCCCAGAGAGCTAGCTCCCTTGGTCTTTCTACCATATGACTACAAAAAGATGGTTGTCTATGAACCAGAAAGTGGGCCCTCACTAGGACACTAAATCTGCTAGCACCTTGATCTTGGATTTTGCCTTCTCTGTAAGCATGAGGAATAACTTTATGTTGTGTGTAAGTCCTCCAATCTATGATAATTTGTTGTAGCGATCCTAAGAGACAAAGATCATGTGATAAATATTATAGAATCATCCCCAAGCAGATTTAGTAACATTCTCTTCTGTGTTCTGCAGTACATATACACTTCCACTATTGCTCCTAAGACATTAAGTTTTCATCATCAATATACAAACTGTTAGGTCGGTGAGGACAAGACACTATTCATCTTTATAGTCCCAGGGATTAAAAAAATCTGTCCACACAGAAATTTTGCTTGAAATTGGAATGACATAATAATAAAAGCCAGCAATATAAAGATGGACACAAAAAGTAAGAACACACATAACTGCCTCTGAAATGCTTCCTTTTGCAATATCTTACAGGAGGTGGCTGGATTCAACCTCATCTTAAAGTTGCAGTCACTTCTACAGAGATAATGAAAATAACTTAATGGGTTCATTTCATTTTTCTCTGCACAAATACATTTTGCTAAGGGTAGGGATTCTCAAGATATGAGTATTAGTCAACTTTTAAATGTAAGTTGACTTCTGGAGCCACAGGGATATATCATAAAGAATAAGTGAAGTTTTCAGTTTTAACTTTGCATGCCATTAGTAAAAGAAGAGACTTACTGGAAGTCTGAGAAAGACTTTTCTACTTAGAAGAGTATATGAAGCAAGGTAAGAGATGACAATTAATAGCTCCAAAAACATATAACGTAGAGACTGCAGTGACAGAAGTCAATAAAGTTATTTTTTTGTTTGAATATCAGGAATATCAGTCCAATGTGGGAGATGGGGCTCTCCTGAGTAGGGCTCTGCTAAGGCACTTGTACGCACATTCCATTGGTCAGAACTCAGGCACATGACCCCATTCTAACTGGAAGAGAAGCTGGGAAAGGTAGTTTTTGTATGAGTTATGGAAAAGAAATTATGGAAGTGAGCTTCTAGTCAGTGTCTACCACAGTGTGGCTAAAAAGTTATCAGAGATTCTATACATTCATTTTAGGGACACCTGGGAGGCTCAGTTGGTTAAGCATCTGCCTTCAGCTCAAGTCATGATCCCAGTGTCCTATGATCGAGTCCCACATTGGGTTCCATGCTCAGCAGGGAGCCTGCTTCTCCCTCTCCCACTGCCTCTCTGCCTGCTGCTCTCCCTACTAGTGTTCTCTGTCAATCTCTCTCTCTCTCTCTCAATCTCTCTCTCTCTCTGACAAATAAATTAATTAATTAATTAATTAAATCTTCTTTAAAAATAAACAAATTCATTTTATAGGAAATCACACTACCTCCAAATTACTGAAAACAGCCTACTTTTGTTATGAGTGGAAGTTTTGTTTTGCTGCCCAACAGTCCCACTTCTTCTGGTTGGGAAAGATTGTATCCCTCTCCTAGAAATTAGTTTTCCTAACCTCCCTTCATTAACCTTGTGATTCCCCCCCCCCTTTTTTTTTTAAGATTTTAAAAATTTATTTATTCATTTGAGACAGAGAGAAAGAGCACAAGCAGGGGGAGAGGCAGAGGGAGATGAAGAAGCAGACCCCCGCTGAGCAGGAATCCTACTCCAGGCTCCATCCCAGGACCCTGAGATCATGACCCGAGCCAAAGGCAAATGCTTAACCGACTGAGCCACCCAGGTGCCCCAACCCTGTGAGTCTTATGAAATCTGATGGGAAATTTTCTCACTAATTAAAAGAGAAAGGGAGTCAACTTCTCCTTTTGTCTCTACTGAAGTAATCTAATCTCTGGACTTAGTAGCAGCATCTTGTGACAATAAGGGAAGATACAGAAAAGGACCGAAGATGGTAGAGACTAAAGATGGAAGTGACACGGTTCTTGAAAACGATGAGGAGCCACTGAATTAACTCTGGAATGCACTACACTGGGTCTCTTATTACTTGAGATAATAAAGGGTTTTCATAGTAAAATCTTTTTAGGGTACTTATGGTTTGATTCAACAGGCATTTATTGAGTGCCTAATTGGCACAAGGTGTAGTATCTGCCACAGAAAGACAATTTCCATGCACTTCAAGATCTGCTCCATTATTTTACAGAATGCTGCCAGGGGCCTCTTTCTAAAAGCCAAACACATGGTCTCTTATGTTAAAACCTGCCTAGATATTTTACCTTCAACCTTTCTGTCAGTCAGTTCAGGCTGCTTTAACAGAAAAGCATAGCCGGGTGGCTTATAAAAAGCAGAAGTGTGTTTCTCACCAATCTGAAGAATGGAAGTCTGAGATCAAGGAGCCAACACCGTCCAGTTTGGAAGGCTCTCTTCTGGGTTGCAGACAGCTGATTTCTCATTATATCCTCATGTGGTAGAGAGAGGAGGAGGGTGCTCTGGGATCCCTTGTATGAGGGTACCCATCCCATTCACGAAGGCCTCATCCTTAAGATCTAATCACCAAACAAAAGCCCCGCCTATTACCATCACACTGGAGATTAGGATTTCAACAGATGAATTTTGGAGGATGCCAACTTTTCATCCATCATACTTTCAATCCTTGGAAGACAGATGTTTGTTTTAGAATTTGTTAGTTTGTTGTGCTGTTGCTGGCCCAGCAGAAGCAGACGGAGGACCAGGCCCTTGGCTGCACTCATGTCCTGTCTCTAAGTTTGTGTTGTTTTCTTTTACTTGCTTTTATTTCATTGTTATCCCCAATCCCTCAGAAAGTCTTTTATACATAGCAGAGCTGTATACTGGTGTCCTAGAGAATAGGGTGAGTAACTCATTCAGATGGGCTCAGGACTTCACTAATTCTAGCCCAGAAACTCCCACATCTCAGGCAAGCCAGCAGAGCGAATCACCCTACTCAGAGAATGGGGGCAGGGGGGCCAGATCTGTGTGTAACAGTGGGAACGCGATGGTGAAAGCTGATTAAATTGATCGGAGAGCAGTTTTCCAACCAGGAAGTGACAGCTACTGAGGGACTGAAAGTACTTTCCTGGTATACTGAGAAATGCAGAACAGGTCATTAGATAACCCCCCACCCCTCACAGGAATGGGAAGTCAAATGGACTATGTGAATGGTAGAAAAAAGAGTTAACTCCAGAAGACCGAGAAACAGAGAGGCAGGCATTGCCAGTTTAAACCATTTCTACAGTTGTGGAAAGTGCAGCCACTTCAAGCAATCTTGTACTGGCTTTCCCTCCATTGCAACTGCTGTATCCTCAAAATATGCCTTACTTAAACCTCTGCTTCATTTGTATCCAAAGGATACAATTTTCCCATAAATCAATTCTGTATAACATGTTATCTAATAGAGATTTGATTCTCCCAGATAAAGGCATCCTATATAAAGGGGTAGTGATAATACTGGACAAATTCAGCCACCTGGGTAGCGGTGTTGGCAAATACAATTCTGACTACACAAATCTCAAGGTCTCTCCTGAGTAAAGTTTGTTTCCAAAATAAACAAGGAAAAAGGTATTTATAACCACATGTAACACATTCCTCAAAGCGCCACTGAAATCCATTATCCGGACAGCCAGTTATCCATGCAGGAAAATATACCATGCAGCTTTCTCAATGATAGAGAATAGAACTCCCTCCAGCTTGTCAATAAAGTTCAGTGTTACTGGCTTCATATTCCTGCTAATGGACTGTGATCATGTACTTGCTATTTCTGCTTAGAAATGATATCATTGCTGCTTACTAGGTCAAAAGACCACTAATAGAAGTTCTCCACCTGAACCGAGTGCCCCAAATGCATTTTTGAAATTCAGTTTAAGAATCTGGTGGTTTAAAAACAAAACAAAACAAAACAAAACAAAAAAAAACAGGTTGCAATGAAGACTCTGTAGGCAGACACTTGTTCTTAGGTTAAAAAAAAATTCTCATACATTCTGAACTGGATAAAACTAATCTAGATTATAATCATTATATTTTTTACAAAAATAATAAACTGCCAAGTCTGAAATGAGGAAGAAATTGAATAAACAGACTGAAGAGTTGGGTATATTTCAGGCTTTGAATGGCTTATACAACGGCAATGAAACAACGGACTGGACCCGCAGTCAATGGCCCGAAAGCTTGACCTGTTCTCAATTTCCTGGCTCTGAGATTTTGATGATCCTTGGACGCCATCTCTGGCTTCTTGGACTTTGACTTCAGGGTAACTTCCCATCACGCAGTGATATTCTGAACACTGTTTCCAAATAAAATAACTAAAAATAAAGTTTCCTCTGCCACCACCAATGCAGCTACACAGAACTCAGGCCACAGAAACACAGCAATCCTTTCTCCCAGTTTTTGGAGGTTCCTAAATAGCAGCAGAGAAGACGTGGTAGTGGTTGGAAGCATGCACTGTGGTTAAACGGTCAGAGTCTGGACCCTAACAGCACTGCCTCCCACCATATGACCCTAGACAAGAGGCTGGAACCCGGAGAGCACCATCTCGACAGCGTCTGTGGCCACCATCCAGAGGGCAGTCTTCTCCCTCGTGCTGTGGTTTTCATGTCTACATCTTTTCTCTCCCGACACAACTGGAACAACCTTGAGGTAAAAACTCTCTTCCCTTCTAAGAGCCTTCCTTAAGAGAATGCACACAGTAGGAGCTTGACAAATATCTGTAAGGTAAAAGACTAAATAGTAGCTTAAATACTATGGTTTTTTTGATCTTCATTGCGCTTCATGACATGATAAACAAAGATGAAAATTTCTCAACTAAAATCCATTTCTTGAGGTTCGGAATTTTTTTGAGGCAGAATGTGTGGGGGAAGTAAGAATTGCTTTGTCTGAATGTAGCCCCTATCTGTCATTTGCTGTGTGATATTAAGCAAGTTCCTTATTGCTCTGTGCTTATTTCCTCATCTGTAAAAGAAGAATGATTACAGTATCTTCATGACAGAGTTAAGAAGAGGATTAAATGAATTAATAAATGAAAAGTACTTAGACTTGTATTTGGTACACAATAAGCACTTTATAAACGTATTATGATTGGGATGTCTGGTGGCTCAGTCAGTTAAGCGTCTGCCTTTGGCTTAGGTCATGATCGGGTCCTACACCAGGTTCCTTGCTTGGTATGGAGCTTTCTTCTCCCTCTCCCTCTGTCCCTGCTCATGTGCTCTCTCTCTCCCCCCACCCAACCCGCCAAGTAAATCAAAATAAAAAAAAAAAAAAAAAAAAAAAAAAAGGACCCCAGAGAGCTCCCTCTATGAGGGACACAATGAGATGGCCCTCTATGAGCGATAAAGGGAGTTCTTACCAGATGAGGATTTGCTAGCACCTTGATCTTGGACCTCCAGACTCCAGAAGTGTGGGCAATAAAAGTTTGTTGTCTTTAAGCCACCAAGTGTATGGCATTCTGTTATAAAAGCCCAAACAGACTGAGAAAAATTATTTACCCTCTAAAGACACAGGATTGGTTAAAAGGTTATTCACTATTCCACTCAGCTCCTTCTTTCTGGTGTTGGTACTTTTTGTCGGAGGTGGCCTAGAAGAAAGGTCACAACACCAGCAAGGAATGTGAGAAAAAAACATCTCAGTGTGTTTCTTCTAGAAACCTCAGTATAAATATTAGGGTCACTGCATTAAAAGAGTTGATGGAAATCCTACAGAAACTAGGTGAAATACACCAGCTACATTTCTGTTTCCTATTAAAATAATCTCAATGTTATCCTAAAAATACGCAACTTCTCTTTTGAAAGCTATGATGAATTTACGTTTTGTTTCAGGGTCACATTTAAAGTAATCTAGACCTGGCTTCTTAAATTATCATCTATCTTCCTCCATAGAGTTTTAATAACAATATCTTTTTAAAAAAATTTTTTCATAATCCTTTAAGAATAATTCAATGGTCAAAGAAAGTAAACATTAGTTAACCAAAACTTAAGTGGGTATCTTTTTGATTGGACTTCTCAGAGTCCTTAATATGCCAACAAGCATTGTTCATGTCCTAGAAAGAGATACTGTAGGTAGTTTTTGTCAAACATATTTGCCCACATAACATTTATAGCTTTTTCCCCTATGGGGCATTGTGACAGGTATGTTTTAGAAAAAAATAATTAAAAGGGCTGACTTAAACAGAGCTTTATTCCCATGAATATAAACAATAATGCAATGCATTTGACATTCTGTACTTTTACAGAATATTTTCACATATGTGGTAATAATTGTCCATCACCACAGTCCCTGGAAAACAACATGAAAGAAATTAGTACCACCATTTTACAGAATATGAAACAGAAGCCTTGGAGGGCTCGATTATTTTCTCACTGTCACACCATGAGGCATCTATGGCATTTGGCATTAAGGCCCCCTGATTCTAAGTCTTATTCTCTCAAACACCCTCTTATTCAAGAAATACATGGACTGGTTAGTCATGCAATCTCTCTGTAGCTTTGCACCAGCTTCTATCCCCTTGCTGCAACTCCAGTGAGGGGTGACAGCATCTAGGACACACAGTATCCTGTCTTGCGTCCAAGGACAAACCAGGAAGGGCCATTTCTGAAGAACCAGCAGCCAAGAGAGACAGCATCTATGAAGCAACCGTAAGAGAAGATGGAGCCAGGTTTTCAGACCCCTAAACAAGGAATGGCATGTTGCAAACTACAGCCATGAAAGCTTGGGTATTGCTTAGGACGTGGTGAACGAGAGCTGTGCTAGTCAAAGGTCTATCACATGAGCTGGTTGCTGTATGGCCTGTGGGTAGATCATGCATGGTTGTCACAATCAGCTAAGATGAGGGTTACGATTTCTGCTTACCAGCCTCCAGTTCTGGAGAGCCAAGTAGATCCTACCTGGATTGGGCCAAGGGAAAGAAATCGTGCAAATCCTTTGATTTCACTGCATGTGGAGTTTTAAAGGTAAAAGACATTCTCAGCAATCATACTTGGTTCAGCCCAGCGTACCAGGATAAGAAAAAAGACTTGGGATTCAGTACCAAACCGTCATCTTATGTATGGGAGATACACCTTCTCATCATCCAAGTCTCCAAAGCTGAAAGGAATGTGCAAAGTCAAGTACAAACCGTGGTTTCCTGGGGAAGAGAAGTCTATTCAGCCAAAGTCAGTTAATCTCATAATGTGTTTTCATGTGCTAAGTGATATTTCACTGCATAAGTTGTCTGAGCAGCACACACTGGATTGCCACCAACCTCCAGAGCTGTAGGAAAAGAAAATGATCACTTATGTATCTTGGTGGCTTATCGGGAAACATAGAAGAATTAATGTATTTATTCTTTCTTCTGAGATTAAATGTAATTGCTTTAAAAAGATAATCATGCTATTGTTTGAATTGTATGCATTTCTTATGAAGCACTAATACATTTTCCTGTAGTCTGACAAAGTGTATAGTCTCTTATCCTCATTTCCCTGTGGATAAATACTTTGTTAATTAATAAAGTATTATATGAGCACTTAGTGTCTGCATTTAACAGTGCAAGGATTTCATTCAGATTATGTTAATAGATTGTTCGCATTATTTCTTGCATTAATTACAACTTCTTTCTGTGGTTTCATCATAAGAGCATTGTCTCTGTGAATACAAGGGGCTTTTTGGATTATAGTCTTGTTTGACTGCTGAAGTAATACAAGGAAAATATTATTATATTGAGAACTACTCGCTAGGACTTGGATCAAAAGACAGAAACAGAAATTCAATTATTTCCAAATCTTAGAGGTGACACAATTAGAGTCTGTCTTAGTTGAATCAAAATCAAGCAATTTGGGAATTTCTCTGGAACCCACACTACCTTAGGAACAAATTCATGAAATTGGTATTCCACATCATGATACCTTTGGCATAATCATGAGAAAAAGCTAAAAGGATTCCTGCTAGTTATTCATAAGTGTGGAATTCAGATGAAGCAAACATGTGCAGTAGGTATGAATCTTGGGACATGGGCATGCAGCAAATTTCACTTTATTTTCCTTGAATCAATTTAATCCTGTCTCATCCTGCTGTGCTGCTAGGAAATGTAATCACAGTTACGTGACACACCTCTCCCTCCCCAACTGCTGTCCAGGGTGATAACAAAGGTTCTGGGTCTTTGGTAACTTCTAGAAATGAAGAAGCCTCTGGGTCATCAGTCATCAGCTCGTCATGGTGACCACTGAGGCCTTATGGGCCTCGCTCTCAGGTCCCTTCAGAGCCGACTGTGCTCTGTTCAGGCTCCAGCAATCTGACATAGTTTGGAAGGCGGGGGATCTCTGTGTCCACTCCAGAGATGCGCCCCTGCATCCAGACCTCCAAGAACGCATCCCTTCCTTAGTTCACAGGTAGAGCCCCCTCCCCAGCCAAATCAGGAAATATGCCCATTCCCACCCTCCCATTTTCTGCCTCCCCTTCTTCTTTTTTTTTTTTTTTTTCCTTTCCAGGAGCTATTTCCCTCCTTCCCGCCTTACACCCATATTTACTCACTCTCTTTCCAGTTGCCCTCAGAAGCAATCTTGGCATTATTTTTAAGGTTTTTCCTAGTCAGGGAGACTAGTTTGGGGCAACTAAAGGTTTCTACTGGGCTAAAAGAGCTCAGAAGTCCATTTGCAGAAAAAAGGCTTCCTGCTCAGAAGACAGATGAGAGGAAAACAGAGGCCGAAGGTTAACATCTTGATAACATATCCTGGAACATAACTGATTTTCCAAGGAAATGCAATTTTATTTTTAAAAAACTAAACTGTAAAAAACTCAGCTGTCATTATTTCATGAAAAAAAAAAAGAGCTTATAACAATTAAATTAACAAGGTTGAATTCAGAATTTGCAAAGGCTCAATTTTGATGTTCTAGATAATGTGATAAAACATTAACATTTGAAGTTTTATCTAATTGTATTTACTTACAAAAAATGATTAGGTTATTTTCATTTTATTTCTTAAATATTCCTAGGAAGCGTAACTCCTGAAATCAAGAAGCGTGTTTCCTTTTTTCCCTTTCTATGCCTGCACATTGTCCTCCTCCCTCCCAAGTCCCGCTGTTCCAATGCTGTCGAGATGGACTCAGCTCCATGTGCCATCTCTCACTCATGACCACCTCTTGTCCTTTGTATTTACACTTCTCCCATTTCTAGGGCTGTCTACTTAGCAAATAAAACTACAGACAGCCACATTAACTTTGAATGCGATAAGAATGCAGAATTCTGGGGCACCTTGGTGGCTCAGTCCATTAGGCGCCTGCCTAATGGGTCATGATCCCAGGGTCCTAGAATTAAGCCTCATGTTGGGCTCCCTGTTCCATGGGGAGTCTGCTTCTCCCTCTCCCTCTGCCTATTTCTCCCTCTGCTTGTTCTCTCTCTCTCTCTGTCAAATAAATAAATAAAATATTTAAGAAAAAAAAAAGGAGCATTCTTTAGTGTATGTCCCATGCAATATTTGCAACATATTTATACTATTTCATTGAGCTAAATTTCAATGTTAACAGTGCTCTGTATTTTATCTGACAACCCTACTTATATCCCCAGGACACTATTGCTTTTTTTTCTCCCTACCTTTCCAGCCTCCTCCATCAGAAGAATGTTCCATTTAAAAAGCCATTGTAGTATATGTGAAAGAAATCTTCAAAGAAAGACACTTTGGTTGAATACCTCAAAATCTCTGAGGAATTTCCCAACTGGGGCTCCCAGGCCTGCAGCTGTCTGAGAAATAGGAAACTGCCTTCACGAGACAGAATCTAACAGCTTCAGGATTCTATATTTATAGTAAAAATGAAGAATCAAGAAAAGGAATTAAAGTTTTGGTCCAAAGATAGTTTGTGTCACATAAGAAAGGAAATTTGAACCATTTATAATAATCAGGCATTCTGAATTCATGAAATAAACTGAAAACAATTTCACAGTTGAAATAAAAGGAGAATTTGGATTTTTTTCCCAACTTGATAGTGCTAGAGTTACGAAAATAGGTTAATTCCTTGAATAGGTTCTCTTTAGAAATCATCCATTTGGAATACGAAGACCCTTGTTATAAAGAAAGGTCTGTCTGGGAGGCCGAGGCCGTTGAATTTGCCAGTTGTACTCTGTCAAGCATTTAATGTACAGGAAACAAAGGTAAAGTAGCAAGCAGTGTTCCTACAGGAAAACACTTAAACTTGTAAGCTGAGCTTTATAAATACAGGTGCAAGGACAAGATGAGTAGAGGCTGTTATTTCAAGGCAAAATAAGAACTGTGCAGGATACCGTCCTTCTGGTACAACAAAGTCTCCAAGATGCTTTCAAGTTGAACATGTTTTTAAGCATTGCAAGGATATTCCATAAATGATTTTTCTTAAGCTGTTGCTTATTAAATCAAATCTGAATCTGGCAAAGTAACAGTATGAGCCAGGGGAAAGATAGTAGATGATGCATTAATGCAGCCTTGAAAATAATTTTCAAGTCTTACTCAGCAACAAATTTGGTTATGTCCTGCTTCATATGGAATGATTTCATTCCTTTGTTTTCCTAATCAGTCCACTTTCTGCAATAGCCATTTAAATCAAACATCAAGTTTATCAAAAGGGTATTCCTTATTATAATTAATTCTAAGGAATAGAAGAATACCACTTTCTTTAGCAAACAGAGGAGCTCTGACATTCAACTATATTTACACAGAAAACCAAAAGGCTATAAATTGAGCAGATCTGGGTTTAAAACCCAGCTCTATTATTTACTTGCTTTGTAGCTTTGGGAAGATCCATTAACCTCACTGAGTCTCCTTCCTTAATTGTAGTATGAATAATAATGTCTTACATACATTACATACATACATCTTACAGTTTAAGAATTAAAAATAATATGTGAGAATGTTTCAGAAATATTAATACCTACATTAATAAGGTCTATTAAGATATTTTGAGGCTCATGAAAGAGAACTGCAGAGACCTCTTGGGTAACATTTCTCAAAACATGTTGGGAGAACATTAATCCCTACATGGTATTTGTCTTTCCTCTGACTTACTTTGCTTAGCATTATACTCTCTAGCTCCATCCATGTCATTGCAAATGGCAAGATTTCACTCTTTTTTTATGGCTGAATGATAATCCATTGTATATATACGCGTGTGTGTGTGTGTGTGTGTGTGTGTGTGTACCAAATCTTTCAAATAGATACCAAATATTATAAGTAAAAAAATATATTTTTAGGGGCACCTGGGTGGCTCAGTGGGTTAAAGCCTCTGACTTCAGCTTGGGTCATGGTCTCAGGGTCCTGGGATGGAGCCCTACATCAGGCTCTCTGCTCAGCAGGGAGCCTGCTTCCTCCCCTCTCTCTCTGCCTTTCTGACTACCTGTGATCTCTGTCAAATATATAAATAAATATTTAAATACATATATATATTTTTTTTTAAACAAAAACACTGAAAGAAGTTTCCTTTTTCTCCACATCCTCATCAACACTTGTGGCTTCTTGCATTTTTTGATTTTAGCCATTCTGACAAGTATGAAGTGATATCTCACTGTAGTATTGGTTTGGATTTCCCTGATGATGTGTCTGTTGGCCATCTGTATATCTTCTTTGGAGAAATGTCTGTTCATGTCTTCTGCCCATTTTTTCATTGGATTATTTGTTTTTTGGGGTCTTGAGTTATATAAAAGTTCTTTATATATTTTGAATACTAACTCTTTATCGGGTGCGTCGTTTGCAAATATCTTCTCCCATTCAGTAGGCTGCCTTTAAGTTTTATTATTTCCTTCATGGTGCAGAAGCTTTTTATTTTGATGTAGTCCCAATAGCTTATTTTTGCTTTTATTTCCCTTGTCTCAGGAGACATATCTAGAAAAATGCTGGTACGGTCAATGTCAGAGAAATTATTGCCTTCTAGTATTTTTATGGTTTCAGCTCTCACATTTGGGTCTCTAATCCATTTTGAATTTGTTTTTGTGCATGATACAAGGAAGTGCTCCATTTTCATTCTTTTGCATGTAGTTTTCCCAACACCATTTTTTTTTTAAGTTTTATTTATTTATTTGAGAGAGCAAGTAAGAGAGAAAGAGCATGGGGACCGGAGCAGAGACCCCACTGAGCAGGGAGCTTGATGTGGGGCTCCATCCCAGGACCCCCGGGATCATGATCTGAGCCAAAGGCAGATGCTTAACCAACTGAGCTACCCAGGTGCCCCTAACACAATTTGTTGAAGAGACTGTTCTTTTCCCATTGTATATTCTTTCCTTTTTCACCAGTTTTTTTTTTTTAATTTCTACTTATAACTGATGAAGAAAATTAGGATAAAATGTCTTTTATTAAAAATATACCAATTAATATTCTTCCTGAAAGATTTTTCTTTCTTTTTTTTTTTTAAGATTTTATTTATTTAATTGACAGAGATCACAAGTAAGCAGAGAGGCAGGCAGAGAGAGAGGAGGGGAAGCAGGATCCCTGCTGAGCAGAGAGCCTGATGTGAGACTCGATCCCAGGACCCTGGGATCATGACCTGACCTGAAGGCAGAGGCTTTAACCCACTGAGCCACCCAGGCGCCCCCTGAAAGATTTTTCTTATGCAACTTTTAAGTTCAAAACCTTGTTGTCTGACCTGATCCTGAACTATTGTACTTAAAACCAAGAAAATACACTGATCCATTGCCTTCTGAACAGAACATGCTACTCTCCTAGCTGCTTGGATACACACCCTGGATTATCTGTGCTTACCCTCTTTGAGCCTCTCTCCTTATCATCAGCCTCCCGAATCCCATCAGCTTCTGCCCTTTCTCTCTCCATGTAGGCCATGCCAGCATAAATATAATGCACACTTTCATTTGTTTTGTCCTCAAACTTTCTCTCTTCCCCAGCGAGGCCCCCCATTGCCATGAGGACCGGTCTATCAACAGCATATCTATAAACAGCTGTATAGAACAGGGATGAACCAGGCCATTTCCCTGCCTGGGTTCCACATTCCACAATCCATTCAGCATCTGTTTAACTACTCTGTTTTCTAAGTGAGGATCTAATCTATCCCAGCTCCAAAAGTTAGATCCAGACATTTTTAATCACTCAGAAGCAAACTGTTAGTAATGAGATTTCGGTAATCCATATAGAGAGCAGCAGTGGGGATGGCTATGTGGCTTACTTGTTATATAAAACAACTTAATCTATCAGCAGGCTGATAATACAGTCTTACTCATGTATCGGTTTTGGTCTTTGGAAGAGGTCGTCTATTGATAACGATCCAGAAGCAGCCGATTTGCTCCCATTGAGCATTCTAAGCATTTTCTACCTGGCCATTGTGCAATGAGCCTTGAGATCAACAGCTCCGATCCCACAGGCCTTGTGGAAATGCCAGTTGTGAGACACAGCCAGAGCATTCATCTCACAATCTCAGTTCCTACAACACTAAGCCATCCAACAGCCTGCTGGGTTGGCAGGGGCTGCCTCGGTGATGTCCAAGACCAGGGCCGTGGCAGGGAAAGGGCTGAGGTGTTTTGGCACAAGGGATGGAGAACGGTTTCTCAGCACCTGCCCACAGTATGCTTGCTTCCAGGTGCTATGACAAACACCTTGGCTTTTATATGACTCTCTAAAATTATTCCTCAGGCCGACATAAGACTATAAACCGAGAGGAATATGGATGAGCTCCCCAAATACTGAAACATAAGACCTCTATTAGAGCAGAATGCAATACATCTACTCATAATCAATCTTTGGTTGTGCTTTCACATTGTCGACTTCATGAATATGAAAGCTCACTGTAATAAAATTCAAGTGGAGGTTTTCCATCAAGTTTCAGCTTCCTAGGACAGGAGCTTTTGAATAAAAAGTCTAATGATAAGTGTTAACACACATAGCTCTTTCCCGATACAAGCACTATTCAAAACACGTGGCAGATATTAACTACCTTAATCTTTAATACAATCCATGAAGTAGATAGGTAGTATTATTCCCATTTTAAAGATGAGAAGTAAGGTTAAATAACTCTAAATATGGAGACTGAAGCATTGTTGACAGTGAGCAGCTATAGGATTAAGAGCCCTACTGCTGTGAGGAAGCAGGAGGTCTACTTGAGGGGGACAGGAGACTGTGACATCAACCCCACCTACATGAGAACTATAGCAAAGTCACATTTGACCCTAGTGTCTCTATCAGTAAGATGAACATATGCTCATCTTTCCCTAGAGTATTTGAAAATATATTTCAAAGCATCATGGAACTCTATGACAACCACTACGAATAACAAGGGAGCCACGATTAGTAAGTACCTTAAAGCTATGGAAATAGAAGAACCACAGTTTGAACCATGATTGCCCAACTCTCTGTGCAGTACTGTGTCTCCTGCAACTACAGTCAGGAAATGAGTTACGGCACTCTCTCTGGGACTATTCAAAGGACAGGATTCTGGAGTAAACTGAAGAAAAGGAATTAGGCATATTTCATTCAGAGTTATTTTTCTAGTTGGGGCCAAGTACTAGGTTGAGCCAAATGAAATTGTTCATATTCAACCATTTTTGACATAGAAAAATGAAAATTTCATATGGTCCATCTAATATAAAGCCCTGATTTATGGAGTTCCTGGGAAAAAGCACATTTGATTAGAAAGTCTATAACAAGTCTAGGCTGAAATATCTAGCCCAAACCAACTAACCTCACCAAACCTACAGCAACCTTGAACACATGATAGGGAGGGGGCTATGCATGGTACGTGGCTACACACAGTATTCATAACTGTGGAAATCTGAGTCAGTCATGAGATCGCCATTAGCACAGGTGATACACCTGGAAACCCAGGGTTTTTGTCCCCACGCCCAGTGTTCCAGAAAACTTGGTGCAACCATGCTCATCCTTTCCAGCAGGAAGTTTTAAATACAAATCTGCTAGACCCTTGCAAAAACAAACAAAATGAAACAAGAACAACAAAGCCTCTTCCCAGGATTATTTTGTGTGTGTGTGTTTTTTTTTTTTTTTTTTTTGGAAAGACAGTGAGGTAATGTAATGGAACTCTGTAATACACTTCTATGACTCCCATTGTAATTTGTGAGATATCCCTACAAAAACAGATTTGGAGTTGCTCCAGCTCATGCTGTCAGTTTGGACTAAGACAGGCAGTACAAATGGGCAGTCCATTTTTTTGATAATGAAATCTAGAAATTCGTTTGGAAGACCCTGAGCAATGTCACTGGTGCTTGCTTGATGCCGCAGTGCCATCAGCATGAAGTGGAACAGCTCTGCTCTAAAGTGCCTGGCAAAAAAAGGCGCATGTCTCTGCATCTCAGGAGCAAAAGCAATAAACATCATGTTATTGTAAATTCCATTTTTTATAGCATAGATTAATAATGCATGAGCATGCATTTCTTACTGCCATTCCAGTGAATTTCCAGAAGACTTTTAATTCTAAATGAAAAAAAAAAAAAAGGTGTGTTTATATTTTCCACGCCATCATGTGTGCTCTGTACATGTAGTAAGAGATACAGACACATAAAGAGAAAATACAAATTATGAATCTTGGAAGAATCATCTTTCTGTCCATAAGCATTTTTTGGTGTCTCTGGAGAGATCAAAAGAGTCACTGCACATATTTCAGAAAGAAAAGAACAGAAGCATATGATGTTATGTCTTCCTGGGGAATTCACTACTTAACAACAAGTGAATTGTGCAGGTGAGTGCAAGGGAGTGGCCCCTCAGTATTCCTCCAAGAAGGTCCTTAGAAGGCAAACACTTAGTGTGAGGTTGACTCTGGAAGAACTAGCCTGGAAAATGCCATTTATTCACATTTCCCTACATTCATTTTTATCAATGGCATTTTCCAAGGTGCATGTTTACCCTTCCAAGCACTTACATAGACACAAAACATGGACAAATCGAATGTAATAACTACCACAATCTTCCTGCAGCCAAGATAGAAATTCTTCATTCTTCAGCCCATGAAGTCATTCAGCCTCATACTTAGACTACCGATGGGAACTAACGTGCAGGAGGCCCACCTGAAAGGTCTTTGCTGTGGTTAAGTCTACCCAGATACTTCTTCTCAACCTTTTGGCTAAGATCAAGTGTACTTTAGCCAGCTATGCAACTGGGTGCAAAGTACTGACTATTCCATTACATGGATTGTTGAGTGAGCTCTATAAATTTTGCTGGTCTGTTTCTGGCTCCCTCTCTTCTTTATCCTGTTATCTGAGCTTTCTAATCCATCTTATTTTTAGATTTAGATGGCATTTTCCCCCTATCCCCACTATACACACACAATGTAGGTGGGCCTTGAATTGCATGATGCCACTAGAATAGTCACATACCTATCTCTAGGGTTTGTTCTTCAGAAATTAATTTACACAATGACCTTGGAGGGATGTACTAACCCTGCTGTGACATAATTTGAGTCTGACTTGTGCTCACCTTATGTGGAAGTTGGTGGTAATTGTGACCTAATATTAATTCCTCAATCTCTTCTTCCTTGTTCAGGGTGGCAATAGTCTATTGCAGCTAGAGGTGGCCATGGGATATAACTCTGGCCAACAAAAATGGTTGAGACTTTCTGGAAAAGTTAAGAATTATTAGTATAAGTACCATTCCTTCATTTTGGACCTTTTTCTTCCCTCAACACAAGTGAGATGAAGGTGTGGCAGCTATATTGCAACCAGGAGGTGGCAAACACAAGCACAAGAGAATGCTGGAACACAAAAATAGAAAATATCTGGGTTAATGACTTTGTTGTTAAGCAGCTGTGAGAGACCTGGATTCACTACCTCTGGATTTTTTATTACTTGATCAAAGTGAACCTTATATGCTTAAGTGACTGTGATGTTTTCTGTTATTTGCAGCTGACCCTCTATCTCAAATGACATACAATATTAGACAGGGTTCTCCAGAGAAGCAGAATCAGTAAAGATTTATTGTAAGAAATTGGTTCACTTGATTATGGAGGCTGAGAAGTCCCACTGTCTGCCATCTACAAGCTGGAGACCTAGGAGAGCTGGTGGTGTAAATCATAGTCAAAGGCAGGAAAAGATCAGGGTTCCAGCTCCATCAGTCAGACAGAGAGGACAAATTCTCTTCTCTCCTCTGCCTCTCATCAATTCCTCAGTGAATTAGATGATACTCACATTTGGGAGTACCACCTGCTTTCCTTTCTCTACTGATTCAAATGTTGATCTCACCCAGAAACACCCTAATAGACACACCGAGAATAATGGCTAATCAAGTAACTGGGTATCCTGTGACCCAGTCAAGCTGACACAGAAAATGAGCCATCACGTACAACCTTACACTCTGCTAGCAATTTCAGGTGACCATATATTGTTTGTGGATTGCTTTAGCATGATAGGGCATTACAGTCAAGAGCCAGTTCTTCTTCCTGATTTCTCCCTTCTGAAAAGGTGAACCCACAGTACCACTGGAGAACACTTTATTTACTCTGTTTATCCTTCCAGTTTTTCAGTTATTCTTTCTTGACTTTTTTCAGCCCTCTTTCTCTCAAAGCTATCTTGCCTCAAAAGAGCAAGGAGAAAAGTCAGAGAGACTGAATTGGAGGTAGAAGTATCTTAGTTGGAGTTTCTCCAAAACAGACCTAGAGATATGGACGTGGGATGTGTAGTTTATTTGGGAGGTGATTCTAGAAGACAATTGTAGAGAAGCAGGGAAGTGAGAAAGGAAAAGAAGATAGCAAAGCATGTGTCATTGCATAGACAACCGACAGTGAACCGCTGAGGCTGAGGCATGATGTAATATGCCTCAATCATTCCAACGTGCCAGATACTAACTCCAGCAAGGTGACTGGAGTAGTTATCCACCAGGTCCTATCACTCATTGCTTGAGGACTATTGGGGAGGGACGGTTATTCCCCAATACCTCTAGTCTGTGGACCAAGAAGCTCTAGCTGAAGAGCTGCAAGGGCTTGTGATTGGAAGCTATTGGGTTGATATGCATGTGAATGGTAAGTTCTGAGGGGATATGGCTAAGACATCATCAGCATCCTCTATGCTCAATTCCTTGCACCATTCAGATGAACTTTTTGTGCCCCAACTGATGTTCACTTTGTGAAGTTAATGCTTCTTCAAGGTGATATCCAGTTGCAATTCTTTTCTTAAAGATTTTATTTATTTATTTGACAGACAGAGATCACAAGTAGGCAGAGAGGCAGGCAGAGAGAGGAAGGGAAGCAGGCTTCCTGTTGAGCAAAGAGCCAGATGTAGGGCTTGATCCCAGGACCCTGGGATCATGACCTGAGCCAAAGGCAGAGGCTTTAACCCAGGTGCCCCTCTAGTTGCAATTTTAACAAGAATGAGAAAGCCTTGCACAGTAGGTTTAGTGCAACAAGCTACTATCCTTGTTGCTGCAGTTCATCCAAGATCTTAATTAATACACCAGGACTCTATCTTCATGCCCCTACTCTATCAAAGGGAGTATGATGCCATTTTTGAGTCATTTGGTTTTACTGTCATTCGAGACTGTACATGTAACATTCATTGACTGCTCTCCTTCCAGTTACTCTGGCAAATACCTAAGGTCCTTTGGGGAAGGACTGGAGAAATTACTACTATATATCCTTGCAGTGTCATTGCAGGGTTCTTCCTCAAATGTGCTTGGAATGTCCTTCCATTAAAGGGAAGTAATGTCTCATGCTTTGAGAACTGGCTCATGTCTGGAAGGCAGGTGAAAAATTGAGATTTTCCATTTTAATCGTTCTTATCAGTTTTCTTATTCACCCACTTTTGATCTTTTGTGGTTGTCTCAGAGAAATAATACTCTTACTGGCTACCCATCTATCTCACTCCCAGGCCCACCATCCTCTCTATATGCCACTGCCACAAACTGTGGCAGCTCAAGTCCCTCTGGGCCATATTGGCCTTGCTGCTCATCATGAAATCACATCCATCTTGTCTCCAGTGTTTAGTTCCCTCTGGCCTGGTTCTGTATTATTCCCATTGATACCAGCGGGCCCGCTTCCCCAGTGACAGAGAACAGCCGCTACTGAACTTCTCAGTGATAGCTGTGCCTCTCTCCCCAGGGCATTCCTTATCACCTTCATGATGGGTTAACACAGTTAGCTGGTTAGTTCTCTAGTTTTAAATAACTTACTTAATACACCCATTTAACATGACTTTGTAGACTTTTAAATTATTACTCAAGTCTGAGCCAAAGTATTCTGACATCTCTGCCTCATTTATTGCCCCTGATTTTAGCCCAAGGAGCCATCCTTTAACAGAAATAAAAAGGATTGTGAAGAAATACTATGAAGAATTATAGCTTAACTGAAGTGAAAAAAATCCTAGAAAGACACAAACAACAAAAACTAAATTAAGAACTAGAAAATGGGGGTGCCTGGGTGGCTCAGTGGGTTAAGCCGCTGCCTTCAGCTCAGGTCATGATCTCAGGGTCCTGGAATCGAGTCCTGAGTCGGGCTCTCTGCTCAGCAGGGAGCCTGCTTCCCTCTCTCTCTCTCTCTCTCTCTCTGCCTGCCTCTCTGCCTACTTGTGATCTCTCTCTTCAAATAAATAATAAAAATAAAATAAATAAATATAATAAAAATAATAAAAATCTTAAAAAAAAAAAAACCTAGAAAATGTGGGGCACCTGGGTGGCTCAGTGGGTTAAAGCCTCTGCCTTCAGCTCTGGTCATGATCCCAGGGTCCTGGGATCCAGCCCTGCATTGGGCTCTCTGCTCAGCGGGGAGCCTACTTCCCTCTCTCTCTCTGCCTGCCTCTCTGCCTACTTGTGATTTCTGTCTGTCAAATAAATAAATAAAATCTTTAAAAAAAAAAAAAGAACTAGAAAATGTGATTTGAACTATAACAAGTAAAAAGATCAGTAGTTTAAAAAAAGAAAAAAAAGCACAAAACAAAAACAAAAACAAAAAAAACCCAAAACCAAATGGCTTCACTGGTAAATTCTACTAAATACCTAAAGAAGAATTAATACCAATTCTTCACATTCTTCCAAAAAGTAAAAGAAAAGAACGCATCCTATGAGACCAGTATTACCCTGATACCGAAAGCAGACAAAGATAACACAAGAAAACTAAGGAGCAGTGTCTCTTGTAAATATAGGCACAAAAATTCTCAAAAAAATACTAATATCAAATCCAGATATGTAAAACAGATTATATAGTGTCACAAAATAGGATTTATTCCAGGAATGCAAGGTTGTTTCAACATCAAAAATAAATTAATGTAATATACCTCATCAACAGAATAAAGAACAAAATCCTACAATCATCTCAATAGATGCAGGAAAAGCATCTGATAAAATTCATCACTCCTTAACCATAAAAACACTCAACAAATTAGGAATAGAAGGGAACTTTCTATTCCTTTCTTTTAACAACCACATTTAACACCATACTTCATAATGAATAATAAGTACTGAAATACTGAATTGGGAACCAGACATGGATGTCTTATCTAGCCAATTGTATTCAACATGGAACTAAGAGTTCTAACCAGGATAATTAGGCAAGAAAATGAGATAGAATATATCCCATACTTAGAAAAGAAGAAGTAATACTATTTTGATTTGTGGATGACATGATCCCACTTACAGAAAATCCTAAGCAATTCACTAAAAAACATTGGGATTAATAAATAAATCCCACAGACTGCAGCATACAAAATAAACATACAAAAATTAATTATTTTTCTAAATAGTAGGAATGAGAAAGCAAAACTTAAATAAATGAAAACAATTTATAAACACCAAAAATAATAAAGTAATTAGAAATAAATTTAGCAGGAGAAATTTAAGACTTGTACTCTGAAAACTATAAACATTACTGAAGGAAATTAAATAAATGGGAAGACACCCCACAATCAAAGATCAGAAGACTTAAAGTTGTTATGATGACAATGCTCCCCAAATTGATCTATAGATTAGACATAATTACATCAAAATTCCAGATGACTTCTTTGCAGAAACTGACAAGGTGCACTTAAAATTCATATGGAAATTCAAAGAACCAGAAAAGCCAAAATAATCTTGCAAAAAAACAAATCTAGAGAACTCATACTTCCCAGTCGTAAAAGTTTACCACACATCTACAGTAATCAAGACTGTGGTATTGTTTTAAAAATAAACATACAAATCAATAAAATAGAAATCTTAACATTTATCTTCAACAGGGTGGCCAGGAAATTCAGTGGAGCAAAAGTAGTCTTTTAACAAACCATTCTGGTTTATAACTGGATATATGCATGCAAAAACTATACCTAGACCCCACTTCACACTATCCAAACCCTAACTCAAAACCTAAACTTAAGAGTTAAAACTATAAAACTCTTAGAAGAAAAATACATACATAAATCTTTATGACCTTGAATTGGGCAATGAATTCTTAGATATAACAAAAAAAGCACAAGCAAAAACCGTAAAATTAATGAAATATATGACATCAAAATGAAAAAGTCTATGCTTCAAAGTACACCATCAAGAAAGTAAAAAGAGAACAAAATGCAAAAAAAAATTTACAAATCTTATATCTGAAAATAACAAGGAGATACCACTTCACACCCACTACAATGGTTATAATAAAAAAGACAGATAATAACAAGTGTTTGGAAAGATGTGGAGAAATTAGAATGCATATACACTACAATGTAATGAATGTAAAATGATACAGAATTTTGGAAATCAGTCCACCAGTACCTCAAATGGTTAAATATAGAATTACCATAGATCTAGCAATTCCACTTATAGATATATACCAAAGAGAAAGAAAAACATAGATCAACCAAAAACAAAAACAAATCTTGTACAAGAATATTTATAGCAACTCTATTCACAATAGTAAAAAAATAGAAACAACCCAAAAGACCATCATGTGATGGATGGATCAACAAAGTATGGTATATCCATACAATGGAATATTATTTGGCATAAAAAGAAAGAAATACTGATATATGCCACAGCATGAACGAATCTTGCAAACACCGTACCAAGTGAAAGAAACCAGTCACAAAAGACCACATGCTGTTTGACTCCATTTATATAAATTGTCCAGAATAGGCAAATCTAGAGAGACAGAAAGGAGGTTGGTGGTTGCCTTATGGAAGCTGGGGTGAGGGAGGATTGGGGGCCAGGGATGATAGCTAAGAGCTGTGAAGAATTTTGGAGGGGATGACCATATTTTAAAGTTGATTGTGGTGATGAATGCACAGCTGTGATTATGCCAAGTGTCACTAAATTGTATACTTTAAATGCGTGAATTGCACGGCATGGTACCAATAAAGCAGTTTAAAATTGAGTAATAGTTAAATGTCAGGTTCTCTGTAAAACGAGAACTATAGGAACGAATATACAAATACATAAATCACATATATTTCCTCCACTCAGTGTAGGACCCGCTAGCCACATGTGCTTATCTAGATTTACATTTCTGTTCATTAAAATGAATACAATTAAAATTTCAGTCTTTGAATTGCAATTACATTTCAAGTCTTCCATATCCATAAGCAACTAGCAATTCCATATTTATATATATATATATATATATATATATATATATATAACACATACCCATCATTTCAGAAAATTCTACTGAACAACATTGATATCTATAATATATGTATCATAAATTTATTTTTACATTTGTCAAATGCATTACCTACTTAAAGAAAATTCCTTATTTAGAAAATTAGGCCTCTCTGGTTTTAAATGATTTTTCCTAATAAGAGGTGTTATTTTTCTTAATGTTCTTACCTTGAAAAATCTAACCCATATTAGCCCACTGCTGCCATCTCCAATCTTCTCCCCCCCTAAATCCAGGATCATTGATGCATATTTTCAATTGCACTTTGGTTTGAAAGTTTATCCAGAATAAAAGTAGTTTGTAAGACTGAAGGTTGAGAAAGATGAGAGTCTTGGCATATTAAGATCTATCTTACTGGTATGTAAATATTGGGTATTAATTTAGAAACAAAGGTGGTTTTGACAGTGAAGTGCTAATAATTCAACCTCATCTGAGGGGAAACATGCAGCGGATTGAATCAAAGGCATTCAAAAGGGAGGGTTATTTCAGTTGCTGTGTCACTCAAGAATAAAAAGAAAAGGGTGAAAGAAAATATTCTATTGATATGTGTTGTCATCTGGGTTTGCTTTTCCATAGTCATCTGTGTGTGCGTTTGATTGTATTTTATGTCACCCTGGTGAACAATACGGCAATATGTCAAGACCATTAGAATTCAACTACAAAGGAGGCAAAAAAAGAGTTGTGGTTTTCATGTCGATCAGCATAGCTTAGGTTGGGAGGCCTTAAAATTAACTCAAGCAATATAAAAAATATATATCAGACACAATGCAGAACAGCCAATCTCACAAAAGACTTCCTTTATGGCTCATCAGAGTAAATTTCTTGTCAAAATATTCCCTGCGCTAAGTAAAGGTTATCCATTCATATGAACACCTGACTTATGAAATCAATCAGGGCACAATAAGATGCCTGCTTTTTGCATGCATTCAAGTTGTTGCTTCCATTAACTTAACTTCCTAAAAATATATTTCATTTTTTCAGTCTGCTCGACATAACTCATTAACATCATAATCGCCAGCAATAATTGCCTGAAGTGAGTAAAGAAAATCACGAAAGATGAAGAGTTGAATTACCACTTAATGAAAGAAGAAAAAAAAAGAAGACAATTTAAATCAACAGTCTACGATACTATCACCACTCCCTTCCTTGAGAAAATGTATAGTAATTGTGTTTCTTGGAGCTTGTTGTGTTTATAAATGAGGACTCTCAGACAGTAAATTCTCAGAACGATTCTAAGGGCTTAATTGATGATGTGAATCAGAAGAATATTTGCTCAGCAATCTCAAGATTTTTTTTTTAAAGATTTTATTTATTTGTTTGACAGACAGAGATCACAAGTAGGCAAAGAAGTGGGTGGAGAGAGAGAGGAGAAAGCAGGCTCCCTGAGCAGAGAGCCCAATATGGGGCTCGATCCCAGGATCCTGGGATCATATCCTGAGCTGAAGGCAGAGGCTTTAACCCACTGAGCCACCCAGGCACCCCTCAAGATGCATTTCTATAACAAGTTGCAAAATAATATCATTTAAAGTATTTCAAAATTATCTCTACGGTAATTAGAAGTCCTGACCAAAACTCAGTGTTCCTTTTGGTGTCAAAATGTGTGGAATTGATAAGAAATGTTAACTGTATTTGGGGACTTCATGGGTGTCCGTTTAAACCAATGCTTCTCTAGCAGAGTTGATTTTCACTCCCAGGAAACATGTGTCCACGTCTGGAGAAATTTGGAGCTGTCACAATTGAGAGCATGCTACTAGCATCTAGGACAGCTCCATACAACAAAGAATCATCTAGTCAAAAATATTAATAGTTCCGAAGTTGAGGAATCCTGATTTATAGCAACAAAAGGACCTAAGAGGTTACTCTACAAGGTAGTGAGTAAAATCAAGGGATGATGTCTCTCTCTACAAAAAGAACACAAAGAAGTCTGACCAATGATAAAAAATTAATGCACTAGTTTACAAAACAATAATTCATCTTACAGTTTAGTGAGCACGCTGGAGCTACAGAAATGGGAGAGAGACTATAACAACACATTACTCCAGCTGCCCTTTCTGGCGAACCTTCAACTCATAGTAATTTAGGACTGATGACTGTCAGATAATCAGCAGGCTTTGGTTTTAGTCAAATGTAATTATGATTTATCATTTTCATAGTATTTCTTAAATCTGTAAACATATGAGTTATTAACAAGAAACAGATTAAGTGGTTTGACAAGTTCAGCTAAGGGTACGCATGAGAGGCTATTAAGGTGGAATTCTCGGAGATGCCTTAAAACAGTGGTTCCTGTTTCAAAGCATTGTGATCTGAGAATATGCAGGGAATAATCTCAGTCTTTTGGTATCGGTTGAGTCCTGATTTGTGACCCAGTATGTGGTCTATTGTGGAGAAGGTTCCGTGTGCACTTGAGAAGAATGAGTATTCTGTTGTTTTAGGGTGGAATGTTCTGTATATATCTATGAGGTCCATCTGTTCCAATGTGTCATTCAATGCTCTTGTTTCTTTATTGATTTTCTGCTTCGATGATCTGTCTATTTCAGAGAGAGGCGTGTTAAGATCTCTTACGATTAGTGTATTCATATCAATATGACTCTTTATCTTGATTAACAGTTTTCTTAAGTAATTGGCTGCTCCCATATTGGGAGCATAGATATTTACAATTGTTAGATCATCTTGGTGGATGTCTTTCTGTATCTCTGACTACAGTCTTTAGTTTAAAGTCTACCCTCTTCCACTGTTGGTGGGAATGCAAGTTGGTGCAGCCTCTTTGGAGAACAGTGTGGAGATTCCTCAAGAAATTAAAAATAGAACTTCCCTATGACCCTGCAATTGCACTCCTGGGTATTTACCCCAAAGATACAGATGTCATGAAAAGAAGGGCCATCTGTACCCCAATGTTTATAGCAGCAATGGCCACGGTCGCCAAACTGTGGAAAGAACCAAGATGCCCTTCAACGGACAAATGGATAAGGAAGATGTGGTCCATATACACTATGGAGTATTATGCCTCCATCAGAAAGGATGAATACCCAACTTTTGTAGCAACATGGACCGGACTGGAAGAGATTATGCTGAGTGAAATAAGTCAAGCAGAGAGAGTCAACTATCATATGGTTTCACTTATTTGTGGAGCATAACAAATATCATGGAAGACAAGGGGTCTTAGAGAGGAGAAAGGAGTTGGGGTAAATTGGAAGGGGAGGTGAATCATGAGAGACTGTGGACTCTGAAAAACAACTGAGGGGTTTGAAGTGGCGGGGTGGGGTGGGAGGTTGGGGTACCAGGTGGTGGGTATTATAGAGGGCACAGATTGCATGGAGCACTGGGTGTGTTAAAAAAAAATAATCAATACTGTTTTTCTGAAAATAAATAAATTAATTTAATTTAAAAAAATACACAATAAAAAACAAAACAAACAAACAAACAAACAAACAAAAACAGTGGTTCCCAAGCATTAGCATACATCATAAGCACCTAGAATGTTTGCTAAAAGTCTGCTAAAAGGCTGCTAAAATGCAGACTTCTGGGCTCCACCCATAGAATTTCTGATCCTGTAGGTTCAGTAGATCTGTGAGCTCTGAGAACTGGCAATTTAATCAGCTTCCCAGCCCTGGCATAATGCTGGTCCGGGATCACTCTAAGAGCCACTGCCCTAGTTCAGTGGACATTGCAACTTAAAACAAAATGCAAGATAACTATAACACAAAATGTTTAGAGGATGTGGCTAAAAGCTCCTCCCCACAACAAGGATCTAGAGATTTAGAGACAAGGGAAGTAGAGGGCTTTACAGAGAACTCTAAAATGTGTATTGTGAGTCCCATTCCCTCATAGGTGGTAGAAACGGGCTGGAGAGTGTACGCACCACCCATCATGACTGAGGGGAAAAGCTTCAATCCAACCACTTACAAAAATATCTTCTTTACAGTTTGCAAACACAGAGGACACTCACTCTCATCTCCCCAACCCCACTCTATGCCCCCTCTCCCGAGAAATCTAAACAGCAAAAGAGTAAGAGAGCCGAACTGGCTGGCAGCTGTTGTGATGGTGGGGCAGATGGCAAGTGGTTATTGTGATGGAATTAGCCTGCTCTGCTGGAGTCTGTCCCGGGAGAAGGTCACTTGAGTGTACTCTCAGGTATGTGCTGTGTGCAAGAGAACTTATATAGGTCTTCACAGATTCTGACGAAGAGGGCAGCCTGCCAGGGTAAGGAGAAAAAGGCTGGAGGTACAACTGGATTTATAGAGGTTGGGAGGAAGTAAGAGGTCAGCCATAATACAGATGCATTTTTCTTCATCAGGATGATGACAGGCAGAAAATTTCCCCAAGAATGAAGGGGTGAGATATCTCCAACAACCCAATTAAGTGCATCCAGAAAGTTCATTTTAAATGCCTTCCAAATGTCCCAAGCACTGAAATTAGGTAAGTAGAACCCTACCTTTAGGTGGGAACTTTTCCCCATAGGGCAACTCCCTCTCTCCGCCCCCCAACTCTGGAAGGGTCAGAGCATGGTGTCAGATGACAGAGCATGTGCAGAACATAGAGAAGATGCCATCTACACCCTTGTCCTTGACTCCCACCTCCCTGTCCACAGAAGCCCCGAGAAACTGGAGGAGGACATATTTTTAACTACATGGGAGATTCAACTTTTAAGTTATTACACTGAGATTATGTTTGTGATTTTAACTGAGGAGAGAACTGTTAGCTTTCCTGGAGAAGGACCAGAAAACTCAAGGGTCTGCTGAGATTTGATCCAAAGGTAGAATAAGAGTTTGCCTCCCAGTGAAGATTTAAAGGGAGAATGGAGAGCTAAAATTTAAGTTGTTAGTATTTGGTCATGCCCCCATGAAGGATGTGTCTTCAGTAATGGCTACACTCACAGTATTTATGCCTTCCTAAGGTTTCTGAGAGACCCACTGCTCCACATTTGCCCTCAGTTTCTTTCTTTGATAGAAGAGATCAGGATTATTTCATAAAGCATGGGTAGTTGTAAGCCAAAGAAAGTTGCTGTTTGAATACAAAAAAGATCATGTTACATTCCACAATGAATAGCCCAAAGAATATGTATTATTTGACGTATTTGACAGGAGTAAAATCTTGTAATTATTCCAATACTTGGATTAGCAATCGAGAAAACCATTTGGGGAGTCAGTTTTAACCTATATAGACAATCGCAGAGCAAAAAGTAAAGAATACATAAGAATCCTAATGGATATATGTTATCAACTGGATATGCCTTGAGTATTTGGGATTTTATTGTTACAAGCTGTGACATGTCCCCTGATTTCTTCATCTTCCCTTTTTGTATACCCTGCCTCCTGTCACCATATTGATGTCATGGATTGGAACACCATTCTAGTCAAAACTAGTCAAAACTAGTCAATGGGTCTTCATCTCTACAGAATTATAATAATCCACATTGGTTAACATGTGCTAAGTAGGCCATTTTTATAAACTATGGGTCTGATCATTCTGAAAAGGAATTTGGCAACTGAATAACCAGGGTTCTACCCAAGAAACAAAACCAGTATCAACTCTATCTATCTGACATATACGTAAGTGTACATAATACATACGAATAGGTGTGTGGGTGCATGTAAAGACACATATACATGTATATAAGACATGCAGGCACATATGACATACATAAGCAAAATGCAAATACCTATAAACACAAAGAATTGATGTGAGTTATGGCAGGGACTGGGTAGACAAACCTGAGACTCGTAGGGGAAGATCAGGCTAGAAACTTTGGGGAGGAGCCAAAGCTGCAGTCCACAGCAGGAATTTCTTCCTCAGGAAAGTCTGAATTCAGCTGGAAGGCCTTTCAATTAATTGAATCAGGCCCAAGCAGATGACTGAGGATAATCTCCTTAACTTAACATTAACTAACTGTAGATGTTAATTCTATCTACAAAGTACTTTCACAGCAACACCTATTTAGTGTTTGATTGAATAACTGGGCACTGTAGCCCAGCTAAGGAGACACATGAAACTGGCCATCATGGCAACATTATCAAGAGGTGTAAATCGCCTCCCACCATTTGACCCAAGATTTCAGTTCCTGAAATCTGTCCTAAAGGAAATAAACAGTTATGTGCACAACCTTTTTATATGTATTAATGGCCCACTCCAATTACTATCTTGAACCAAAGCTCTGTACCATCAGCCAAAGACACATATGCCTGACCTCTGAAAGTATGCTAATTTGGAAAATTCAAGCCAAGATTATTATTTAGTCATTGACTAATAAGTTGCATTGTTAATGAAAAGTGGAAAAGGGTTAAAAGGTGTTAAGATTGCATATTGTGGTTATCTACTTCTTCACACCATAACATTTCTAAAAGATCCTAGAGTATGCATGTACATTTCACACTCTGAAAATGAACATTTTATATATTTTTAAAATAATGGCAAGAGACATTTTAAAGCACCAATAAAAGCAAAAACAAAATTGTAATTAAACTAAATACAGCACTCTGAATATGACAACATAATTTGTATGTATCACAATGTTATGATTTTAATGCCTAACACACCACACAGTGTCTAATATTAGGGAATCAAAACTAAATATTAGAGAATTGAGCTCAGATCACTAAGTTCCACTATAGGATGAACCAGTAACTACAACCAGAGCAGACAGTACAATGAAAGCAACCTTCAGGTAATTAACAGAGCTTGCATAGACTCTATTGTTCCTTTACCTTGTGTCCACCAGGTCAAAAGCAATATATATGTATATACACACACACACATATATATGTATATGTATATGTATATATGTATATGTATATATGTGTGTGTGTGTGTATATATATATATTTTTACACGTGTGTGTGTATATATCTATTTTTTTTAATATACAAGCATAGACAGCTTATTGCCCAATACCACTGCTCATCAAAGTGGCCTGATTCATTCCTTGCCACCCAAAGGTATACCTGTGGTTCTCCTTATGTCAACTTCCAGAAGAAAATAGGTTAATTGTAGCATCTTTAGACCCTCCCCACTAATCCAGAAGGAGCAAAAGTCTTCTACAAACCAATTTCCTAACTTCTCCTAATATCAGGAGAGGCTATGATTGATCATAACCCAGGATATTCACTGGATCAGGTCTTATACAATACTGAACAAGCCTGCTATCACTTTAATTGTATAAACCCAGCTTCCATCCTTTATCTTGACCTTCAACCTCACCCTTAGACTAAAATTGATCCATTGGACAAGTCAGTGTCTCTTAAAACTTCCTTTTATATTCCATGTGGCAGGTTGAGAAAACTCAGAGTCCTTCTTGGGATTAGTACTCACCTACCCATTCTCTCTCTCTCTCTTCAGATTTGTCTAATCACATCTGTCCCAAATTTGTATATTTGAAGTTGAGAGTAGGGAAGAGCTGGTCAGAGGGTAGAAGGTTTCACTTAGACCCCAAGTTTTAGCTTTTATGAAATAGCCTGCAATATGGTATTGAATATTCACCCTTAAACCCTAATAAAGCTTGGGTGCCTGGGTGGCTCAGTTGGTTAAGTGTTTGCCTTGGCTCAGTTCATGATCCCAGGAGTCCCAGGATCATCAGGTTCCCTGCTCAGTGGGGAGTCTGCTTCCCGCTCTGCCCCTCACCCTACTGCTTTGACCTCTCTCACTCTTTCTTTCTAAAATAAATAAATAAAATATTTTTTAAAAAAAGAAAATAAAAAGCTAACAAGGCTTAAAAGTGGATCCCTTCCTTATCTTGTTTTAGTCTTATATGTCCATGATACTCCAGTGTTGATCTCACGTCACCACCATTTCAAGACTGGACAGAACACCAGACCCTTCCTCTATGAATTACAGTTTTTGCAAATAACCTTAATGCCTTTGTTCTATTCTGAATTTCCAAGGTGAAACTTCCCTGTTTATAGTCTTGGCTTTTCCGAGTTACTGGTTCAGGCTGCTCTGCAAATCAAGCCCTGGTTTCCAAGAAAGAGTCTCTTCTTGCTATACTTTAGTCTTTACCTCCCTTATGCCTCCTCAGTTTTGGTGATTTAACCTGCTTCCTTATATTGGGCTCTATGGGAGACAGAATTACAAGATAACCCCAAGACTTCTAGTCCTTAATGTATATGCCCTGTATAATCCCTTCCCTTGGAGCATGGGTGGGGCCAGTGAATATGATGGATGTCTTTGGATGATTAGTTTGTACTATATGCCCAAAAAGTCTGAGATTTTTAGGTGTAAATTTGATATCAAGTCCACTGACTTTGAGAACGAGATTAACCTCAGTGAGCCTGACCTAATCTAGACCCTTCCAAAGAGTAGGTCTAGAAAGAAGAGAAAAGTAGTAGCAGACATGCTCCCTGTTGGCCTTCAAGAAGCAAACTGTCACACTGGAGAGAGGATATGTGGAAGACAATACTGGGTAGCCTCTAGGAAATAAGGACCTTAGACTTTCAAACATAAGGAACTAAATTCTGCTGACAATCACATGACCTTTGAAGGGAGAACAGGCTCTAGAAAGGCATGCATCCTCTTCCACATCCTGACTGCAGCCTCATAAGACCCTGAGCAAAAGACCATCTTAGCTGTGCCTGGACTCCTGACCACAGAAACTGTTAAGATAATGAATGCATGTTGTTTTAAGCTGCTAAATTTGTGATATTTTGTGACACAGCAATAGGGAGGTAATATACATTCCCAGATTGTTTTTACTACAAGCTTGACTGGAAACTACAGTGCTGAAGACAGCACGTGCAAGGGCAGGGTCAGCCAGACATTCTCTTCGCACCCTCTTGCCCAGCAACACACACACAAGCACATTCTTCCACTTCTAAACTGCCAGTATCCCTTCTGCTTTGGGAGGAGCTGGATCTAATTTCAAGCTAAGGCTCCTCCCACTCCTGTACCAGACTGATACCAGCAGACCACCCATAGAAACTTTTCTCTGAGTCCTGCGGTAAAACCACGTTGTCCTTGGGGACTCATAGGCTCAGCTGGTGAAGTTGCTTCCATTAATTACAGCACAAAGAAACCTCTTGAATGTAGTATTGTGAAGTTTGTTTTGAAAATCATACTCCTTTTGAAAATTACTATTCATTATGCTTCGTCGCCAAATCGTTTTACTTAGGAGCAAAAATGTGATTTTCTACCAGCTGAAGGGTTTCCTCCACAATTAAGCCAGAGAATTATTCCTTGAGCAAGACTGCCTCTCCTGAAGCTAAACTCTTGCTGCATATTTTAGAGGGAAAATGGACAAATCACATGTAAATGGAGAAATAAATCTTTGAAAGCAAGAGCAACCTCCTCTTCAGTTCATTTCTATAAGTATCTTTTTCTTGTTTTGCTTGTAAAATGGGAAACAATATAACTATCTGTATTTTTTGTGAATAAATACATAATTCATCACTTTAAAATCTAAATCTTTCTCTCTGACCTGTAATATCTCATAGCCTCTATAATAAAACAATCAAATCAACTCAGTGTGTTTCAAATATGCCATATTCTGTGACATTCTTGTTCAAAGTCATTTTTTGGCTCCTTGACACTGTAGTTTCTTGATATATGCAATGCCATCTTTATAGCTGTGAATTGTACTTGCTGGATAGACTGCAATGATTTATGCAGTGATTTGTGATGTGTGCCCCTGAAAGCAACCATACAGAAATAAATTGCATTATAAAAACCACATGTGAGGGGCACCTGGGTGGCTTAGTCGTTAAGCATCTGCCTTTGGCTCAGGTTGTGATCCGAGGATCCTTGGATGGAGCCCCGCATTGGGCACCCTGCTCAGCAGGAAGCCTGTTTCTCCCTCTCCCTCTGCTGCTCCCCTGCTTATGTTCCCTCTCTCGCTATGTCTCTCTCCGTCAAATAAATAAATAAAATCTTAAAAAACAACAACAACAACAACAACACACATTTAATGCCTCAATCAAGCCCATTCACTAAATTTTGAAAATTCCACCATATGTAGGTCAAAGCTACTGCTTTGCATTTATCAGTAGTTTTCCATTCTCATGGATTAGAGATTTATAAGTTTCTAATTATTTTCTAGGCCAAACTGAATACCAATAATCAAAGAAGAACTATTTACTTTCTAATTATTATAGTAAAATAACCTTATCTGATCACAAGGAAATGAAATCAGTCATTAGATCAGAATCCTTGCATGGGTACATAAGAACTGAAGTGGGTTATTTATTTATGGAAGATGGGAATGCTTATTGTGGACATAAATGAAAAGGATGATTCTTCTCCCTTTTTACTTTCTTTTTCTACTATCAGAGCTAAGAAAGGAGGAAGTACCATGATTCCCTTTTGCAATTCTCATCATTGCCTTCGGTGTCTCACTAGATGTCTTCAGCTGTATTTAGAGAATAATACATTTGAAATGGCCAACACAGCCAAAATTACAAAAAATTAAGTTTTTAAAAAATAGAAAAAATAAACGTAGCTTATTCTTCTTCATATTTTCCCCACTCCCTGAATATGGCCCATTATGATTTTTTTTTCTCCTTCTTTTGTCATGTCTATGAGATTGTAGGCTCCATGGAAGTTGAAATGGTGACTTTCCTACTCACCATTATATTCTCAGAGTTTAGAGTGTTGGACACAGAGTATGGTCCTTACAAATACATGTGCAATACATGAATATCTCTAAACATTTAAAAATTTGTGTTTCTCTCTAAAATCAGAAAATGAGTTAGATAAGCCATGTTACAATTGGAATTTCCCACCACATCTTTAACCAATCTTTGAGGACTAAGCTATGCTGACCCAGGAATAACCCACAGGAAGACAGGTTTAACAATAAAAATAATAATATATTTTTTTTAATTTAGCAGAGACAGCCATTACTTTACTGTATCGAAGATAGACTGTATATAAATAGTTCAGGAAAAATCACTAAACAAATGAGCAAGTGAACAACAACCAAAGAAAAAAAACAAAAAAACAAAACCCCCAAAAAACAACAAAAATACCCTAGCAACATTCACAACCCCTGTGAGAGGTAGAAATCATAATCTAGATTGTACAATATATTACTCTAAATACTCAGTTTTAAACAACACAAAAAAATAAGGTATACAAAGAAATAAGAATATGTAGCCCATATACTGAAAGAGACTATCTCTGTTTCAATAAAACTCTCTGAAGGGGCCCAGATGTTGGACTTAGCAGCAAAGAAAAGTAGGTATTATATATGTTCAAAAGCAAAAAGAAACTATGTTCTGATAATTAGAGGACAGTATGATAATAGTGGATCACCAAGTATAAACATCAATAAAGAGGGGGAACTTATAAAAATTAACCAAATAGGGGCGCCTGGGTGGCTCAGTGGTTTGGGCTACTGCTTTCGGCTCGGGTCATGATCTCAGGGTCCTGGGATCGAGCCCCGCATCGGGCTCCCTGCTCCACAGGAAGCCTGCTTCCCTCTCTCTCTCTCTGTCTCTGCCTGCCTCTCTGCCTACTTGTGATCTCTGTCTGTCAAATAAATAAATAAAATCTTAAAAAAAAATTAACCAAATAGAATGTCAGGAATATATAATAATCGAAATGAAAAATCACTAAAATAGCTCAACAGAAGATTTGAGATGGCAGAAGAAAGACTCAGCAAACCTGAAGTGGGTCAATAAAAATGATCCAATCTGAGGAATGGGGGGGGGGGGGGGGAGAACGAATGGAGAACATAACAAATAGAGCCTCAGACACATGGGACTATATAAAATATATTAACATAAATGTAAGAAGTCCCAGAGAGAGAAGAAAAGGGGCACAAAAATAAATGAAGAAATAATGGCTAAACATTTTCAAAACATTATTACCAAAAAGAAAAAAAAAACATTAATCTACACATCCAGAAAACTTAATAAACAAATACAATGAGTAGGACAAGTACAAGTAGGACAAATATGATGAGTTGGGCTTATATAAAGGTGTAGATATATGACATAGCATCATAAAGAAATGGGAAAGCAATAAATCTGTGTTGGATAAAGTTTCCATAGCTCACTGAAATCAAGGCATGGGATGGGGACTAGAAAGAGATGCTTTAAGAAATTATTCCAATAGCTGGGAAAATGGTCAGTCGGGGACCAGAGTAGGGCAGTGGCAATCAACTGGAAACTAACTGAGTGGGATAAAGAGAATTACCAAATCTGGCAAAGGATTAGAACAAAGAGACAGGCAAATGGCAGGAAGTATGTGTTAGGGAAAATTTTAATAAGTTTGAAAGGGAAAAAGGAGTATCCATTAACATAACTGGAATCGTAACAGATGGGTGTAGATTATTCAGATAATAATAAGTATCAAGCCTGAGAATTCACTAAAAGCCAGGTCTGAGGAACAGAAAGCAAGGTGGGTCAGCTTTGGTAAGCCTGGACTGTCTGTCCCATCTCATCCTTGTCACTACAACGGGAAACCACATTTGAGTAAGTCATGAGGGTGATACCTCTCAGCAAGGAGAGGAGCAAATACAAAAGATGCCAAGCTGGAGTGGCATTAAACGAAAGCTCTTTGTATTTCAAATTATTGTCTGGCACCAGTGCCATTAACGAAAATAAATCCATTTCAACTCAGTTTCAATTAGTTTTTTTTTTTTTTTAAACCTAATAGTGTGATAGTTTGATGATGGACGTAAAAGAAAACTGCTAAGATTTCAGATTTGGAAAAGAAACAGGGAAGAAATGAGGAGAAAAGATGAAGAAATGCAATTCAATTACCATACGAGAAGAATTTAAGCTTCCATCTGGATATCTATCTAAACTTGGCCTTTGACCTTGCTCTATTCTGTCATTGTCTACATGTGAAACGATAACCTCATTTTTCCTTCCCTTTTCCTCAGTATTAACGATTATTTGAATAGATTCCTGAATTGACAAGAACGTCTTAAAAATTCAGAGCACAGGCTTATTATATCAAAAATTTTAATGATAAATTTCTCTTGTGCTCCACAGCACATTAAAATGGCCCTGGAAATTCTGATTGGATGTCTGGACCTCTGGCACTCAGAGGTCCCTGTGTTAGCTAAATCACTGGAACCTGAAGTCCTGACTCTTCTTTTAGTTTGCAATTCTTCACTACATGCTCAATTGAATTTGCGTGAATTTTGCTAAGCTTTTTTTTTTTTTTTTTTTTTTTTAGATTAGAAAGATTCAGGGAATAAGTAGTTGTTATGGAGCCTGGAGATAGATAACGCTAGGATTAATAAAAATGGCAAGCAGTATCCCCATGGAATGAATAATTCAAGAAAACTACTTTTTCTATTTCTGTGTCCTCTTACCTCCAACCATCACTCTTCCTATTCCTTCACTCTCCTTTGTTTATGTGGGGAAACGCTGCCTTCTAGAAAGTTGTTTTGATTAACATGAAGACTTGCTCAGTTTTGATGTAAATGGCCTCTCTTGTTAAAACATAAAACCCAAAAAAAGGAAATCTTGGCAGAGGAAGAGCTCAGGGTGGACTCTTACCATTGACATCAGTAAACACTCTGGGGACTTTTGTGACTCATTCCTTGTGGGAGACCCTTCCTCAACAGATAGATAGCCTTGTCTACTTAAGATCCACAAGGTAACCAGATCTTGCCTACAGTAACCATTTTTTATGTGATAATTTGTAACACCTTACCTTACTGAAAAATTTTGAATGGCCCAGTTCACTGAAGTTAGGAGAAGTTAACTTGTGTTGAGTAACTATTTTGTGCCAATATATTAATCAATTGAGTCCTTTCTATAATTCTGTGGGGAAGACACAATTATCTACATTCTGTGGCTGTGGCCAAGGCTCATGAAATTTAAATGACTTTCTTGGGATCATACATATAAGCTCAGAATAGATTAAGGGGCAGGATACATGGACAATTTCATATGGAATCAACCTTTACCCAGTACTAAAACATCACCTAAGTACTTGGAAATTTTCTTGACCATTAATCTAAGGATTCACATTAGATTCTTTATTATCACTTGGGAAATGTAATTAGTTCTCTAGGACTGAAGAGGAAAAAGCAAAAGTAAGAGTATAAAACACTCCTCACTGGAATTGATCTCATCCCTGAGAAGCAAATGCTGACTAAACATTAAAAAATATATATTTTCAAAGAATGGCTGCATTATTAAGTTTTCCAAATATCTTTCCTGACTCCATCAAGGTCTGCATTATTAGTTTTCCAAAAATCTTTCCTGTCTCAACCAAGCCCTGTCATGTAGTGTCACAAAGCAGGTACCCTGGGATGCACACTGAGATGGAGTTAGCATTCAGACAACTTTTTAGGGCATATTTTCAGGACTAACATCTACAAAAGATAAGAAGGATGAGAATTGGGTAAGGGAGGAGGTAAGCTATGACAAAGATTCAGCTATGCCTTGGCCAATCCAAAGGGGAGCTTTCAGTTAAGCCCTTCATGGTTGTTCTGACTTGGGCTGAGATGGTCAGACCTTTACATATTTCTGTCAGTCAGCCATTGGGTGATATGGGTCAGCTGCCCCAGGAAGGAGTACAACTTTCAGCAGAGAATTACCAAAGGATTACCAGGGGTAATTTCTGGAGACAACTTACAACTGGAAACTCTCAGCAGGCAGACTCCCAGTCACTGGGAGGAAAAGTCCCTCATTACTGAAGAGACTTCTGGTGGACCATCACAGTATCAAGGACATATAACTCGTTGAGGGTTCAGCCAGTCTTCATATTCAGATCCCTCTGGCTCTAAGCACATGTTTTGTCCCTTATATCTGTTTGACTATCTGAGTGCACAAGGAACACTGTTCATGATCGCTAAAATTCTAACCTCTCTAACCAGTCTTTAGAGTATCTTAAAGAGCAAAGCATATGTTCTTGGTTGCTTGTTTGGTTTCACTATAATAATTCTGAACTAGATATGGGAAGGGCCATCCTTTTACATATTTTCCCCCCACTCTCCAAATATGGTGAAATAATTCAGAGAAATCACTCTGGGATATAGGCACATGGAGATGCACAGCAAGACTCTGTTAGAGGCAGGCAGCCCAGGACCCTTTCCTGATCCCTGGAAAGTGCTCTATAGTAAACTCCCTAGTAAACTCCCCTGAGCCTTTGTTTCCCATCCTCAAAGGGGTGTTTGCAGCTTTCAAAAGGAGTATGGTCAATACTGCCAGATACAAGCTTTCGTTTTCCCCCAAGAGGTGCTAGGTGTCTGAAGAGCCACTGCAGGGAAACCAAGGTAAGTGAACAGTAATTCTTGAATGCTTCTCCTGGTCAATGAGGAGTGAGCTGCAAGGAAAGAGTTAGATGCTATCTGAACCATAAATGGAGTCTGAATTTGGTTCCTTTGTAAGCAGAACTTGAGGCAAGGACTCAAGTGCAGACAGAGTTTTGGGGGGATGGGGAGGATGGAGGTTACCCCAGTAAGTGAGAATGTAAGGAGAATGAGACAATAAAAGAGCTTTAAATGGTTTATTTATTTATTTATTTATTTTATCTGAGAGAGAGAGAGAGAGAGAGAGAGAGAGCACAAGCAGGAGAGGAACAGAGGAAAAGGGACAAGAAGACCCTGAGCTGAGCAGAGAGCCCAACTTGGGCTCTGGGATGTCCCAGGACCCTGGGATCATGACCCCAGCCAAGGACAGATGGACGCTTAAGAGATTAAGCCACCCAGGGACCCCTAAACAGTTCTGTTAGCACTGGTTATTGCCCTGGGTAACTAGGACGCAATCCTGTGAAACACCTTTTGAGAAACTTTACAGAATGCACTTCAGAATGACCTCAACAAAGAATAGGGGCCGGGGGGGATTTTTCTCGTGACTCCAATCTCTTATTGTATAATGTTCTCCTCTGAGGAAATGAATCTCCACACACTTTCAGAGCAAGCTCCCTTGGTTTTAGAGAAAGTATTGAGTAAGAAGCATGGAGGACCCAGGTGGGACACCATCAGCATGGAGAGAAACTGTCCACCACAGCTGCTACTGAAATGGGACATGGGCCATTCAGTGGAGGATACTTGGTAGGACTCTAAAAGTGTCTGTTACAGCTGGGGGTTGTCTGAATAGATATGGGTATGGCTGCTTGAGACATTAGCTCTCACAAAAGTAAGAGTGGAAAAGTGGTCACCTTGGCTGTCAGCTCTACTCTGGAATGTTTCTGCTCTCCACGCTCATGGGACCTTCCTCCTGCCCATATTAAAAAACATCTGGGCCCTTCAGAATTATTCCTCCAGGGCATTTGTGAGTTTCTGGTTTTGGATCTGGTTCAAACCCCCAAGAGGCAGGAATAATTTACCCATATCAAGCCTCTCTTCTCATCCTTAGTAAATATCAGCTCCTACACCTGCTAAGAGGAGATTGTAAGTAAACAATGTTTGTGAAGCTGGGGTGGTTTTTCAAATTACATATGTTTTAAATTTTTGGTTTAGTCAGTGCTTACTAAGAAAAGCTGGTTACCATTGAAGATGTCATTTTAGTGGCTTTTACTTTGTCTGAAATCCAGCTTGGATAAAGAGAAGGGCCTTTGGAATTAGCTTTCACCACTGACTAACTTTGTTGCTTCTCCGGGTTTCTGTATGCCTTATCCTTAAATGCTAGGATTTCATTATGTATCATGAAATGGTCTCCTGTTCCTCTTTTTTTTTAATCACTCAGGTAGGTGAGATATGACATTTCATTTCATTTCAATTCATTGAATATGATTCATAAAATGGTAGAGAGAGCTAAACTCTTAAGAGCAGCCTTTTTACTACAAACCAATTGGCTTTCTTCCTATTATTTGAAAAACTATGATAATATTCATGACTTCAGATTTTTTCCCATTACCTTTTTTGGCTATTTCACGGCACTGAAACTTGAAATACAATTTTCAGCACAAAAAAAACAAGGCTGCCTTCTTTGGCCAATGTCTAGAGATGAAAAATAAAGGTGAAAGTAGGTTGTAGGCTTGCTTCCTTACTACCTGTCAAATGTATGATTCTAAATAAGGGGGTGCAGACTCTCCAGCTCAAATGCTGGCATCTCTTGTTATTCAATAAAGGATACAATGTATTTTTTTAAACAACCATCTATATTTCTTTGTATGTCATAATTCTCTTAATTCTCACAGTATTCTCTGTGAGTAACTACAACTATGAGTCCCATCAACAGGCAGGAAAACTGAGGCACATAGACATTAGCTAACACTCCCACAGTCTGTCCAGCTACTAAGCAGGGGAGCCAGGAGTCCAACTCCAGCAGTCCCACTTTAAAAATCCATGCTCATTGTCACCATTTTATGCTGCCTTTTAGCAACAACTCTCTTTGAAAGTTTTCGGCATGAATTCACTAATACCTTATCAAGTTGTAAGGGACTTAAAGACACCAACATTATTTATACAAACTATTTAAATTTGTTTGAAAATCAGCAGCAAAGTAAGAAATTTTCTGCTGAATCTAATCTCTGTGCCGGTGATCTAATTTTAGCAATTGTGATTTCTCTCACAAATCAGAGCCCAAGGATGTATCCATGTAAGACACCGAAAGTACCCCAAATGTAAGGGCTGCAGCTTGGAGATATTTTTAGTCATAGAAAAATACGATTAATAATAGTAATTTTGTTGGGCGCCTGGGTGGCTCAGTGGGTTAAGCCGCTGCCTTCGGCTCAGGTCATGATCTCAGGGTCCTGGGATCGAGTCCCGCATCGGGCTCTCTGCTCAGCAGGGAGCCTGCTTCCCTCTCTCTCTCTGCCTGCCTCTCCGACTACTTGTGGTTTCTCTCTGTCAAATAAATAAATAAAATCTTTAAAAGAAATAATAGTAATTTTGTTAGTGATCGCTGACCTGTTTTTGTCTTAAAATCACCAGTAAATCCCCCAATATAGCTAACGCTGATAGCCTAAGGGATGTGATTCTTTTCTGGTTTCAGGATGTAATGATGTCTACTGCACACTAGATGGCAGCCTTGCCACGTGAGCCCTCCACCTGAGCCCTGAGCTAAAGTGAAAACTGCTCTCGTTTCTAAGATGTGAATGCATGGCTAATAATGCATCTACTTCTCCGATTCCAGGTTTAGAGGCCAAACCCTGAGAAAGAAAGAACCAACACAGAGGTGAGAAAATTGTTTTCTGCTCGGTAGTTGGACAGGAGTAACAGAAGTTGTCCTAGAGAGACTTCTTCCCTGTGAGTGGAGAAAAGGTCACTTCTACTCCTTGTGCAATTGGAATCATTACAGAAAGCTGCTTTGGAGACCCTTCAGAAAAACGCAATAGTGCATTCGTAATTATACACTGAAATGGCTGAATTTTTGTAGCTTTTAAATTTTATGATTACTTTATCACTGCATGATTACATGATTATAGATAAAATTTATGCTAGACATTGTGTGCAACTTTTTTCTTCAAAACATCCCTTTTTTCCCAAAAACAAAAGATTTGATGGATGGGGGCACCTGGCTGGCTCAGTTGGTAGAGCATGTGACTCTTGACTCTCAGGGTTCAAACCCCACATTGGGTGTAGAGAGTACTTAAAAATAAAATCTTTTTTTTAAAAAAAATAAGATTTGAGGGGTGCCTGGGTAGCTCAGTGGATTAAGCCACTGCCTTCGGCTCAGGTCATGATCTCAGGGTCCGGGGATAGAGCCCCGCATCTGCCTCAGCATCCCTGCTGAGCAGAGAGCCTGCTTCCCCCTCTCTCTCTGCCTGACTCTCTGCCTACTTGTGATCTCTCTCTCTCTCTCTGTCAAATAAATAAATAAATAAATAAAATCTTTAAAAAGAAAAAAATAAGATATGATAGATGAATAAAAAGTTAAGTCTCAATATTGTTATACATGGTCCCCTAGAGTCACTTAGCTTAACATTTCCTTTTTCTTCGTTTCAGAAATGCCTCCTCTGATCTTTACTCCTGTTGGAACTCAGTCCAAAGCACACAATCTGGGTTCAGATCCTCCAGGTAGCATGTCCTCCTCCGGGCAGGAGGGCAGCTGAAAGGATTGGAAGGAGAAAGGAACTTCCTATTTCGTGCGCTGGAAAGACAAACATATTCCTGCCATGGCACAGGGAAACCTGGACTACATTGCCCTGTGGACACAAAGACTGCTTCAGGTATATTAGCTATTGAAAAGGCTTTTATGGGTTAGCTTGGGAACCAACTACCACGTACGTACTTGTGAGAAACACATTCACTGAGCAGTGTGAACTGTTCATGTGACTGGTTGACAAGCAGCTCCTAGATTAGGGCCTAAAAATAATATTTATCTCCTCCGTTTTCCATTGACCTCCTACAGTTTTAATCAGATCTCTCGCGTCAGACAGATGGCTGCTGATGTTCCAATTTATCTTGATTAACTACTTACTAACAAAGCAATAATTATGGCATGACCGAGGTTTGGTGGAACAATACTATTTTATGATTATCTTCTTGGAGATAAAATTTAAAAACTTTATATAAAACCCTGCACTTGGGGGCACAATCTAGGTGGGTGTTTTGCACAATGTCAAATAAAGACAAACGATTCTTTAAAAATCATCATCAAACTCTAGGGAGAAATAACAAACCATTAAACCAGATACAGCATGCTTGCCACTCATCTCAATAATTTTAGACCCTTTAATCATATCATGGTTCTATCTGCCTACCCTCCTTCCTTTCTTCCTTTCTTTCTTCCCTTTACCAAAACATACTTTAAGTCAGTCACTGCATGAGAGCCTTAGCGAGGATACGTGTAACTTGCTATAAAGCAAAGAAGGCCTCTTCTATTATTTGGAACCACAAATAAGCACTACGTATATGTTGAAGTAACGACTCAAGATCTGCAACAATGTTTTCCAGGTTTTTGCTCTATGCTGTCATTTACAAGACAGCATTCAACTCTCAGAACAACTTCTGAATTGAGGAAACAACTGCAAAGAAGTTGAGAGCCTTATTCAAAAGCATGTGGAGAATTCTAGAGCCAGGATTTGAATTCAGATTCCTTGCAATGACGTCCAGTGCACTCTTACTAATGACCATCACAATGACTGCATAGACATTTTCTCAGTTTTAAAACGAAGCCTTATCTAACTATTCCCAGAGTGCCTAAGCCAAAAGTCTTCGTAAATTGTGACAAAATCTGTCCTGCTCAGAGTAACTGGCTGCCTATAATTATGACCCCATTAACTGTATGTTTAGTTTGTACAAAGTTTCCTTAATATTTGAAAAGAAGAATTCATAACCTGGACGCCTGGGTGGCTCAGTGGGTTAAGCGGCTGCCTTGGCTCAGGTCATGATCCCAGGGTTCTGGGATTGAGCCTTGCATCTGGCTCTCTGCTCAGCAGGAGACTGCTTCCCCCAGTCTCTCTGCCTGCCTCTCTGCCTACTTGTGATCTCTGTCAAATAAATAAATATCTTAAAAAAAAAAAAAGATATCTTTTAAATATCTTGTTTAAAGAAATATCTTTAAACAAGATATTTAAGAAAATATCTTGTTTACCTATGTGATTACCTATAAAAGAATAAGCCAGTCCAAAGAATTATGTATATTTGCTCTTGATTTGTACAAAAACAAACAAATAAAAAACACCTCATCAGAACAAAAATGTCAACCAAAGTTAGCACTATTAAGTTCTACCTACTCCCGTTTGTCTTCAAAATCCTTGATCCCCAAAGCTGGATGTACCAATGGATAAAACTTTGACCAAGGTCAGTTATACTTCTTGTGGCAGAGGCAAGACAGCATCAGCTGTCTCAGCCCTACTAGTATGTGGGGATATTTGGAATGACGGCCTACACTCCAGGATATAAACCAAACCCTTTTATAAACTAACTTAAAAAGAATGGATTCCAGGTCTGGCAATTTTAATATGAATGTGTTTATAAGTCAAGCTTTACCTGGAACCATGAAAGATGTAGAATGTAATAGAGTAAGAAGAAATTCTGTTCTAGAGATGAAGATAGATGGGGGTCTCCAGGCACCACAGTCTAGAGCAGTGGCCCAAATGTAAGTCATTCTGATAAATTTCACCAAATAGATGTTTTCTACCTTCACAGTGTTCAAGTGATAACTGCCTGCTGGGGGCCACCACCCCAAAGGAAGCTTAGAAGTACTTATGTCAATCAGTGCAGGGGGATGTCATAAAAATGCTCAACACTTAGCACCATGTTAATGCCCTCTCCCAGCCTCCTTTGTCAATAGTCTTTGATCCAAATGTAAAAATAAAATGTCCCAACACTCCTTGATGCCCAAACCTCTACCATGATGGCCTAACCAAAAGACAGAAATTCGGTTTTGAGCCTCTGCTCTGGTCTTTCAGGCTTCATGGTGCCTGTTCCCCATCTAGGACTGTAATCAGTCTGTCTTCTTTTGCGAAAGGCTGCATACTCTCTCTGCACTGTCCGGCCCACAGCTTAAAATGTATAGTTAAAGTGACCTTATGTTTATCATCTAAATCAGTACCCATTTAAGACTGAAAAGGAACACTACTAACAAGTATGTGGGAAATAGGAGTAAACCAAGGTAGTTCTGGGTCCATCAAGATGCATGACCCTCTACCTATCACCAAACTGTCTTGGGAATGAGACTATGGCCTGGAATCCACAGTTAATGTATATATATTTCCTGCTATATGTCTAGTAAGAGGGACTAACTGACTCACGTTGATACATGTTGTGCCCTTTGCACATGTGGTAGGTACAGCCTGGTCACTCTCACTATGGGCTATTCCTGTAGGTTAGTTTTCCTCAGTCTTTGCGACATACTTTCTAGGTCATCCTACTTTTTAAAAAATATTTTATTTATTTATTTAACACAGAGAAAGATCACAAGTAGGCAGAGAGAGAGGAAGGGAAGCAGGCTCCCCGCTGAGCAGAGAGCTTGATGTGGGGCTCAAGCCCAGGACCCTGAGATCATGACCTGAGCCAAAAGCAGCCACTTAACCCACTGAGCCACCCAGGCGCTCCTAGGTCATCCCATTTTTAACATATCTTCAATGTAAGACCACGCCTGTTTGGTATATACTGAGAGAATGTGCCCAGAAAAATATGTTTAATTAATTTTATCTTTATTTTTGTGGATACCTTATGATTGGCAAGTATCTATATATCAGACATTTACTGAGTGTCTACTGTGAGTAAGCCATTTAAAAAAAGGGGGGGGGGATATAACGACAAACAATAAGAAGAGAAGGAACATAAATAACCATTACAGAGTTATAAGTGCCATTAAAGAAAGTCAAGTGAGAGACATCTGCCTTTATAGAGGGGTTAAAATTCAAGAGTCAGCTAAACCAACCATTAGCCATATCCTTCATTCCCAAAGGAAATACCCAGCACACTCACGTTTAGAATAATTTTGGAATATGGAAAGGACCAATTCCAATGCAATGTAAGGAGCAGGGGAACAACCAGGATATGCATGCAGGGACCTGGTGGTAGCAGCAGCTGCCACTGTTGTATGTGACCCAGGACAGAGTGCACTAAGATGATCGTTTCTGGTGCAGCACAGTGAACGGGCATGCAAGAGACCAGAATGCAAAAGGAAAACAGAATTGATTACTCCTGGGTCCCAGAAAGGAAACCCTCACTGGCCTTGTAGGACCAGCTGGAAGTTTGGTGATACAAGGTCTCACCCAGCAAATAGGGAGGGAAAGGGAGGGACCTGTGGGCTAGTTTTTATTGGGATCCAGGATGTTAGCTAAGTGGGATTCCCAGACTCATGGGAAATTGGTTAGTTGAAGGGTAGCAGTGGTTCCTGGGGGACTATATGCCTGGTGGAACTTGAAGTGTTTTGTTACAACTGTCTCATACTCTTGGTAAGCATATGGTAAAAGCAGAACTTGGGAGTGGTCAAATGACGTCAGGATGATGTGGGCCTTATCTAAGAAGGGCAGTAAAATGGGAAGTTTGGTTTTGACTGAACTGGTTAAAGGCCTACAAAATGGATGCCACAGCGGCACAAAGAGTAGCTAACAGAAGGTGATGACCCCCCTACTAGATTGCGAGGAATGAGAGGAGAAGGCAGCAATGAATATTAAATGCATATGGATTTGGAACCGAGAAGAGAGACATGTAAACTGGGTGATTTTTAGAATAGCAGTGTCTGAAGGCACCGAGCCATCTTCTCAGACAGGAAGCCTGAGGGATAATTCTTCAGACCTCTCTGTTCTCTCTCTCTCTCTCTCTCTCTCTCTCTCTCTGAACTCCTTCTAGGATCCCTGTTGTCTAACATAATAGCGTACTGGAGGGCAGGGGAGCCTGCTGATCTAATCCAGCTGATCTGTCAGCATCCACAGTAAAGAGAGCATCGTGTAAATAGGTAGAAAGCAGATTTGAGGATAAAGAGGCAAAAAGAAGATACTGCCCTACCAGCATCGAAGAGTTGTCCTAATTACTACTGTTGCATAACAAACCATCCCAAACTTACTTGAACAATACACTATCTCAGAATATGAAATACAAATTACATCTCCTGGCATCCCACAAGAGACGTAGTTGGAAATTCAAAAGTGTCATGGGGACAGAGCTTATCTCTGTTTCATATCTAGAATATCTGTTGGGAAGACTTTGAGGGATGATGTGACTTCTGGGGACTAGAATTGTCTGCTCACTTATCCACAAGTCTAGCAGTTAAGTTTGGCTACTGGCTGAGACCTTAGCCTGGCCTGTCAGTCAGAGCACCTGTATAGCAGTGGCTCCATGCCCTCTGGGCTCCTGCAGGGCATGGTGACTGGATTCTAAGAGCAAATGTCCCAGAAGAGAGCCTAATGGAAGCTGCGTCAACTTGTGAATTCTTAAGAAAGAAATTATACCAACTCTCTACAGTCTCTTTTAGAAGACAGATGCAAAGGGAATGTTTCCTAATTCATTCTATGAGACCAGCATTACCCTAATGTCAAAACTGGACAAAGACATTACAAGAAAAGAAAACTACAGGCCAATATTTTTCATAAACATAGACGTAAAAATCCTCAACAAAATTATAGCAAATCAAATCCAGGAATATACAAAAAGAATTATATGCCATGACCTAGTGGAATTTATCTCAGGTATACAAGGCTAGTTTAACATTCAAAAATTAGTTAATGTAACCTATAACATCAAAATGCTAAAGAAGGGGGCACCTGGGTGGCTCAGTGGGTTGAGCCTCTGCCTTCGGCTCAGGTCATGATCCCAGGGTCCTGGGATCAAGCCCCACGTCAGGCGCTTTGCTCAGCCGGGAGCCTGCTTCCCCCTCTCCCTCTGCCTGCCTCTCTTGTGGTCTCTCTTTCTCTCTGTCAAATAAATAAGTAAAAATTTTTAAAAAATGCTAAAGAAGAACAATCACATGATCATATCAATAGATCCAAAAAAGCATTTGACAAAATCTGACACCTGTTCATGATAAAAGTTCTCAGCAAAATAGGGAATAGAGAGAAACATCCTCAACTTGATAGAGAATACCTACAAAAACCTAGAGGTAAAATCATACTTAATGATGAGAAACTTGAAGCTTTCCTGTTAAGACTAGGAACAGGGCAAGAATGACCCCTCCCATCACAGCTTTGCAGCATAGTACAGAGAGTTCCAGCAAATGCAATATGATGGCAAAAGGAAATAAAAGGTACACAGATTGGGAAAGAAGAAATAAAACTATTTGCTTGCAGATGACATGATTATCTATGTAGAAAATCCAAAAAAATCAAGAAAATACTTCCTGGAAATGATAGGCAATTACAGCAAGGTTGCAGTATACAAAGTTAATGTACAGAAAAGTCAATTAGTTTCCTTTACACCAGCAATGAACAAGTGGAATTTGAAATTAAAATTCAATAACATTTACATTAGTGTCCCTCAAAAGGAAATGCTTACATATAAATCTAACAAAATATGTACAATATCTTTTTGAGAAAAACTATGAAACTTTGATGAAGCAAATTAAAGAATTAAATAATGAGAGATCTATTCCATGTTCATGCATGGGAAGACAATATTTTCAAGATTCCCACTTTTCCCAATAAAGTCTATAGATTTAATGCAATCCCAATCAAAATCTTGGCAAGTTATTTTGTGGATGTCAACAAAATGATTATAAAGCTGCCAACAACAGTATTTTTTTTTTAAGATTTTATTTATTTATTTGACAGACAGAGATCACAAGGAGGCAGAGACGCAGGCAGAGAGAGAGGAGGAAGCAGGCTCCCTGCTGAGCAGAGAGCCCGATGTGGGGCTTGATCCCAGGACCCTGGGATCATGACTTGAGCCGAAGGCAGAAACTTTAACCCACTGAGCCACCCAGGCATCCCTAAAGTTGCCAACAACAATATTAAGAGAAGAACAGAGCCAGGGACGCCTGGGTGGCTCAGTTGGGTAAGCCACTGCCTTTGGCTCAGGTCATGATCATGGAGTCCTGGACAGAGTCCCATACTGGGCTTCTCCTGCTTTGTGGGGAGCATGGTTCTTCCTCTCCCTCTGCCTCTCCCCCTGCTTGTTCTCTCCCTCTCTCTCTCTCTCTCTAACAAGTGAGTAAAATCTTCAAAAAAAAAAAAAAAAAAAAAAAGGGAGCGAGAGAGAGAGAGAAGAATAGAGCCAGAGGACTGACACTATGCAACTAAAAGATTTACTATAAAGTCACAGTAATCAAGACAATGTAGTAGTGACAAAAGAACAGACAAATAGATCAATCCAGAAACAGACCCACATAAATAGTATCAGGTTAACTTTGACAAAGGAACAAAGTCAGTACAATTGGGAAAAATAGTCCTTTCAACAAATGGTGCTGGAACAACTGGATACTCACATGCAAAAAAAAAAAAAAAAAAAAAAAAAAAGAAAGAAAGAAATCTATACACACAAACCTTCTATCTTTCACAAAATTTAACTCAAAATGGGTCACAAACAGACCCAAATTAAGACAAACAATTATAAAACTCCTAGAAGATGACATAAGAGAAAATCTAAGTGACCTCGGGTATGGTATTAACTTTTTAGATACAATATCAAAGGCGCAATCCATAAAATAAATAATTGATAAGCTAGACTTCATTAAAATTAAAAACTTCTGCTTTGCAAAGGACACTATCAAGAGAATGAGAAGACAAGCCACTGATTGGGAGAAAATATTTGCAAAAAACATATCTGATAAGCAATGTTATCCAAAATATGCAAAGAGCTATTGAAACTCAACGTTAAGAAAATAAACAACCAATTAAAAAATTAGCAAATATGTGAACAGACACTTCACCAAGTAAGATATACATATCCCATATAAAAATATGAGAATATGCTCAACATCAAATGTCATTAGAGATTTGCAATTAAAAGAATGAGATATCACTATACATCTATTAGAATGGCCAAAATCCAAAACACTAATAACACCAAATACTGGCAAGGAATTGGAGCAACAGGAATTCTTGTTCATTGCTGATGGTAATGTAAAATGGTACAGCCACTTTGGAAGACAATTTGGCAGTTTATTACAAAGCAAAACATAGTCTTATGACCCAGGAATTGCTCCTTAGCACTCACCCTAATGAGCTGAATACTTACATCTATATAAAAATCTCCACAACAATGTCTATGGTAGCTATATTAATAATCCCTCAAACTTGGAAGCAACCAGGATATCCTTTAGCAGGTGAATAAATAAACTGTGGTACATCCAGGCAATGGAACATTATTCAGTGCTAAAAAGAAATAGGTTATCAAGCCATGAAAAGATATGGAAGAACATCAAGTAGTTATTACTAAGTGAAAGAAGACAATTTTAAAAGGCTGCATCCTGTATGATTGCAACTATATAACAGTCCTGAAAAGGCAAAACCACAGAAGTAGTAAAAAGATCAATGATGAATAGGAGTTAGGAAGAATGGAGGATTTTTTAGGGCGGGGAAACTACTCTGTATGAGGTGGGGGATATATGTTATTATACATTTATCAAAATGCACAGAATGTCCAACAAGAAGAGTGAACCCTATATAGACTATAGACTATGGGTAATAATGCTATAGCAATGTAGGTTCAGCAACTGTAACAAATGTACCACTTTGGTAGGGAAATGTTGTTCGTGGGGGAAGCTGTATGAGTGGGGAAAGGGAGTATATGGAAACTCTACTTTCTGCTCCATTTTGCTGAAATCTAAAATGGCTCTAAAAATAAATTCTATTTTCCAAATCAAGAAACGCATAGGGCAATATAGATAGTAATATGATCTTGTAGAATAGTTATCCTATTCTGTGTTAAAGGTTAATTGTGGTACCCTACTGAATGGGTACACCACTGTCACAATCCTAGAAATTGAATTGAAGGCATCTGACCTCAGGTTTTCATAGACTGGGGTATCCTAAACCTAGTATCTAAGTCTGTGGAGCTTTCTGTAACAATTTCTGACTTAGAGTTGGAGAAGGGGCTAATAACATAGCTTCCATAAAGCCAACTCCTCAGAAGCTTTATTTTCCAAGTTACGTTTTCCAGGTCTGCCAGAGAGACTCCACTCATTGGGTTCTTCCTGTGTTTGTGCTTGAATGATGGTGGCATCGTTTGAAAGGAGCTCTACCACAAAATGGAAAACACACAAGATTCAACATAGTTGAGGTATATTCCCCCTTGAACCCACAAGGGGCATGCATAATTTAATCGGTAAATAAAGAAAATGCAACCTGATATTGGACACTTGAAACTCAATTTTCTGTTGTCTTAAAAAGGTATCTTCTGTATGTAGGTGGTACCCTACAGGAAGAAAGACCCCTGAAAGAAAAAGAACATAACTAGCAATTCTTACAAACAGTATTTTTAGTGTCTGAAAAAAAGAGCTTTGGATTCATGTGTTATCACTTAAGACTTTGAAAAGATCATTTTACAGCAAAGACATTTTATACGCAGATATTATATTTTAAATATTTCTATAAAATCCAATGACACACATAAGTAACTTTTAAGAAATGTATAGAAACAGACAGCACCACCCCTATGATTGATACGAAGAAAGAATCCTGATTTGGAATGTGGCTCAGTGAGCCACACATTATTCTCCTTTTCAGCGGGTACATTTAATAGCCCTTATTGTCACTGGAAAATTGCTTCCTTTTTGAATAACTAGAGAATGAGCTTGAGTCTTTTCAATCTGGATTCAGGAAGATGCTAATGTATTCTCTTAAACTCAAAAAGAATATATTTTCCTGGGGTCCAAACAATCAGGCTTCCCTTTTGCCAGCTATAATTTTATGAAGGTATTTTCCTCAAGCTAACTTTTCTTGACTGTGACTCCACATTCTTAGGAATAACTCAAGCCACCTCCTACCCTCATTCCATCACAAAGAAAGAGGCAAACTAATGTGGGTTAAAGGTATACAATTAATGCAAAGGGAGGAGGAACTACCATTGTTCAGTTCCCTGAAAGTGGAACCCCCACCTTGGCACAATGCTAGAATTGCCTCCTACCTATCAGGGCACTACCCTATCCATTGCTCTGACTGCTCTAATCTGGTCTGCGCATGAAAGACAGCCCCAAACTCTGAGAACTCTACTGTTATTATATCTTCATTTTTTTTTAACTTAAAAAAATCATTCAGCCTCATCAAAGCCTCTGATTAGTCTTCTGACATACTTCTCCTGTACCCAAATCAATAGACAACAATAAAAGATACATGTCTCTATCACATCACAGTTTTTTGTTTGTTTGTTTGTTTGTTTGGTTGGTTGGTTTTTTTTTTTTAAAGATTTTTTTTTACTATTTGACAGAAAGAGAGGGATCACAAGTAGGCAGAGAGGCAGCCAGAGAGAGAAGGAGAAGCAGGCTCCCTGCTGAGCAGAGAGCCCGATGCAGGACTCGACCCCAGGACCCTGAGATCATGACCTGAGCTGAAGGCAGAGGCCTAACCCACTGAACCACCCAGGCACACCCACATCATAGTTTATGAGGTACTCTTACATATTATCTTCTGGCCGGGGGCCCAATATATGCATCTATCTTTTGCAAAAGGAAGGCTCAGGGTCTGAGCAGGCTATAAAGTTTATTTCAAAGCCACACAAGAAACAAATTACAGAGCCAGCCCAGGAGACTAGGCCCTCCAACTGCTTGTTCCTGGCTCTCAAACTGAGTGTGCATTAGTATCATCAGAGGACTCATTAGAACACAGATCTGGGATGTGTGGCTGGCTTAGTCGGTAGAGCATGTGACTCTTGATCTTGAGGTTCTGAGTTCAAGCCCCAGGATGGGCATAGAGTTTGCTTTAAACAACAAGAACAAAAACAAACAAACAAATAAAAACCAAGACAAAAAAACAACAACAACAACAACAAAAAAACAAAAACAGAACACAGATCTCTAAGGGCCACAGCCAGAGTTCCAGAATCAGCATGTCTAGGATGGAGCCAAGCATTTGCATTTTAAACAAATTCCCAAATGAAGCGGATGCGACTGGTCTAGGGACCACACTGTGAGAACCACTGCTCTAGAACATTCTACAACTGCACACCTGCCTGTGTGCAAGTCCCTTCACTGCAGACCCAGAGAAATTCCATAAAATGAAAACCAACATGTAATAAAAAGAAGAGGGAAAGAGACTCTTTCGGCTTCCTATCCCCCTTCTTCTAGCCCCTCACTATAGAGCCCAGACTTTGTCATCAATCGTGCTGTACCATAATGTCCTGAGAGTTAAGTGGTCCCAGCCGAAGGCTGTGGGGAGAGGAGAGTGGATGGGCTTTGACACAATGCATTTCCAGGATATGATCATTTTGGTCTTTTCTGTCGATTTCATCACATGCTGTTCTCTCAGCAGGCTTCTGGCATCTGGCCTCCATAGGAAACTCCAGCTTGATTCAATGACTGAGGTAAGTCTTTATTTTTAGCAAGAAACATCGACCATTACTAAACGTGTTCAGTTTTGCTTTAGATTAAACATGGATTAATTTTAAAAGCTACTGAAGCCAAAGGAAGAATAAACACTCTGTTTGTTGTAAGGGAGTACTGTCTTATTAGAAGCCGGGGAAGTTGGCCAGCTGAAATCCCAAATATTTTTCATTGCAAAAATAGTATGAGTTTAGGGAGTCACTGGAATTTAAATTCTAGAACAGCCTAATAATAATAATAATGAGTCCTTACTATGTGCCAGACATGGTTTAATATATAGCTACACAAATTAATTTCTGTAACATGCTCAGCAATTCTAAGAACCACTATTGTAAATATCTCTCCATTTTGGAGATGAAGAAATGGAGGTCAAAAGAGATTAAGTGACCTATCTAAGATCACACAGATGATTAGGAGTTGAGATTTGTACCCGCAGACACTCTGGTCTCTGTGCTCAGGCCCTGAACCACTATCTCTTCACTCAGCGACCCAAGTTTCTGGCATGAATTCACAAGGAAAAGAAAACTAGGAATGATGAGACTAAACCAGGTTTGATGTTATGCCAGGACCGCGCTGGCAAAACATGGTTACTTTCAGGGCACCTGGAACCCCAGGCTGAGCATCCGAATCTTGGCTTCAGCTCAGGTTGTAATCTCAGGGTCCTGGGATAGAATCCCATTCTGCACTGAGAGTAGATTCTCTCTCCCTCTCCCTCTGCCTCTCTTCCTCTCAAATAAATAAATAAATCTTTTCAAAAAGATAATAATAATAGCTTTCCATCTTGATTGCACTGATTTACACTTAGGAACCAATAGTCTGGGTCCAAGACAGGTAATCTCAGACTTTGGCTATGCCCACATACTCTTAGTATTCTGTTCTGCCTGAACAGAAGCAACAATAACAAAGATGGACTAGTAACAGAGAAATAATGCCCAATGAAATAACAGGACTTGGATTCAGAGACAATTAAGAAGAAAACAGTTCTGTTTCACCTGCTGGGTCTTAGCTTAGTTAGTGTGCTGTCTGGTTTCAATCACTTCTTTCAAAGAAAAGACAATTAAGATGACTGGTATTTGTTCCATAAGGAGTTATTTTGTGACAATAATTAATTTCCTAAAGAGCACAATGCACCCTAACAGTTTTTTCCTCATCTACCAAAGCGGTTAGTTCCTTTACTTACTTTTCTTTTTAAATTCTCTATAAAACTAAAGTCAGGAAAGAGAAGAGGGAAAGCAGAGGGGTCACTATTGAGTGTTACTTTCACCAGCAGGTGACAGAACACCTGAGCCTGAGATGATGTGACGTTAGCCTGAGCTGTGGCCTCTCTGTCCATTTCGAACTGATTTTAAAGACTCAAGTGTCAAATTTTTTAGAAGTTGCTCAGTTCTCATTTTAGTGTTGAGAAAACAACTTTAATTGGCATACCAATTTCCGTTTACAAGGAATTTTACATATTATCCAGTTTGATTCTTGTAACAATTCATGAGCTTATCCAGGCAGTTATTTTTATCCTCATTTTCCAAATACAGAATCTGGCACTCAGAGAAACTCATGTTGAAAAGCTTCTATTTAATAAGTGACAAAGTTTAAACTTGAACCCCAGCCTATAAGCTATAAAATTTTAGTTCCTTTTCTTTTTTTCACTATTACATACTACCTGAATGTATAAAACCTTATTGTATTTGTTCTTTTAACAGGCAATTGCATCCATAAGTATTTTTCAAGGAATAAAGAATGTGATTTTTTTTTTCTAAGCAAGCTATTAGCAATATTTATAACAATAAGAGTTCCATTTTTCAATTTGGAAAGCAATCTCAATAAAAAACTGTGGTGATGCAACATGGGGGCTTAAGTGGGTACGAGAAGAATAAATGAAACAAGATGGGATTGGGAGGGAGACAAACCATAAGTGACTCTTAATCTCACAAAACAAACTGAGGGTTGCTGGGGGGAGGGGGGCTGGGAGAAGGGGGTGGGATTATGGACATTGGGGAGGGTATGTGCTTTGGTGAGTGCTGTGAAGTGTGTAAACCTGGTGATTCACAGACCTGTACCCCTGGGGATAAAAATATATGTTTATAAAAAATTTTAAAAAAAACTTTAATTTTGGAAGCGCTTTAAAAATTATAAAATTTTTTTTGCAAATGTTGTTATCAAACATTAATTTCTTGGTGGGACTAATTTTCCATTGTAAAGATTTTATTTATTTGTTTGAGAGCACAAGAACACCAGCACTCTTGAATGCAAGTTGGAGGGAGAGGCAGAGGGAATGGGAGAAGCAGACTCTGTTGAACAGGGACCCTGACCCAGGGCTGGATCCCAGGACCCTGAGATCATGACCTGAACAGTGGGCAGATGCCTAACTGACTGAGCTACCCAGACACCCCTACATTTTAAAGACATAATAAAAAATAAAAGGCAAATGTCAAATGATAGTTTAAAAAAAAAAGGTAAGAAAACCTTGCAAATGGCTGATGTACCTTGTCAGTGACATCAAGGAAAGGTCAAAGACAGTGCTGATGACAAAAACAGACACATAGATCAATGGAACAGAATAGAGAGCCCAGAAATAGACCCTCAAATCTATGGTCAACTAATCTTCGACAAAGCAGGAAAGAATGTCCAATGGAAAAAAGACAGCCTTTTCAATAAATGGTGCTGGGAAAATTGGACAGCCACATGCAGAAAAATGAAATTGGACCATTTCCTTACACCACACACAAACA